>NC_048592.1:39918492-40035992 GCF_013265735.2 Oncorhynchus mykiss | reverse complement strand
CACTAGGGTTATGTACTCTACAGTCTATTGGGTCACAGACGTCACTAGGGTTATGTACTGTACAGTCTATTTGGTTAGAGACGTCACTAGGGTTATGTACTGTACTCTACAGTCTATTGGGTTAGAGACGTCACTTGGGTTATGTACTGTACAGTCTATTGGATTAGAGACGTCACTAGGGTTATGTACTGTACTCTACAGTCTATTGGGTTAGAGACGTCACTAGGGTTATGTACTCTACAGTCTATTGGGTTAGAGACGTCACTAGGGTTATGTACTCTACAGTCTATTGGGTTAGAGACGTCACTAGGGTTATATACTGTACAGTCTATTGGGTTAGAGACGTCACTAGGGTTATGTACTGTACTCTACAGTCTATTGGGTTAGAGACGTCACTAGGGTTATGTACTGTACAGTCTATTGGGTTAGAGACGTCACTAGGGTTATGTACTCTACAGTCTATTGGGTTAGAGACGTCACTAGGGTTATGTTCTCTACAGTCTATTGGGTTAGAGAGGTCACCAGGGTTCTGTACTGTACAGTATATTGGGTCACAGACGTCACTAGGGTTATGTACTGTACAGTCTATTGGTTTAGAGACGTCACTAGGGTTATGTACTGTACTCTACAGTCTATTGGGTTAGAGACATCACTAGGGTTATGTACTGTACTCTACAGTCTATTGGGTTAGAGACGTCCCTAGGGTTATGTACTCTACAGTCTATTGGGTTAGATACGTCACTAGGGTTATGTACTGTACAGTCTATTGGGCTAGAGACGTCACTAGGGTTATGTACTCTACAGTCTATTGGGTTAGATACGTCACTAGGGTTATGTACTGTACTCTACAGTCTATTGGGTTAGAGACGTCACTAGGGTTATGCACTGTACAGTCTATTGGGTTAGAGACGTCACTAGGGTTATGTACTCTACAGTCTATTGGGTTAGATACGTCACTAGGGTTATGTACTGTACAGTCTATTGGGTTAGAGACGTCACTAGGGTTATGTACTGTACTATACAGTGTATTGGGTTAGAGACGTCACTAGGGTTATGTACTGTACTCTACAGTCTATTGGGTTAGAGACGTCACTAGGGTTATGTACTGTACTCTACAGTCTATTGGGTTAGAGACGTCACTAGGGTTATGTACTGTACAGTCTATTGGGTTAGAGACGTCACTAGGGTTATGTACTGTACTCTACAGTCTATTGGGTCACAGACGTCACTAGGGTTATGTACTCTACAGTCTATTGGGTCACAGACGTCACTAGGGTTATGTACTGTACAGTCTATTTGGTTAGAGACGTCACTAGGGTTATGTACTGTACTCTACAGTCTATTGGGTTAGAGACGTCACTTGGGTTATGTACTGTACAGTCTATTGGATTAGAGACGTCACTAGGGTTATGTACTGTACTCTACAGTCTATTGGGTTAGAGACGTCACTAGGGTTATGTACTCTACAGTCTATTGGGTTAGAGACGTCACTAGGGTTATGTACTCTACAGTCTATTGGGTTAGAGACGTCACTAGGGTTATATACTGTACAGTCTATTGGGTTAGAGACGTCACTAGGGTTATGTACTGTACTCTACAGTCTATTGGGTTAGAGACGTCACTAGGGTTATGTACTGTACAGTCTATTGGGTTAGAGACGTCACTAGGGTTATGTACTCTACAGTCTATTGGGTTAGAGACGTCACTAGGGTTATGTTCTCTACAGTCTATTGGGTTAGAGAGGTCACTAGGGTTCTGTACTGTACAGTATATTGGGTCACAGACGTCACTAGGGTTATGTACTGTACAGTCTATTGGTTTAGAGACGTCACTAGGGTTATGTACTGTACTCTACAGTCTATTGGGTTAGAGACATCACTAGGGTTATGTACTGTACTCTACAGTCTATTGGGTTAGAGACGTCCCTAGGGTTATGTACTCTACAGTCTATTGGGTTAGATACGTCACTAGGGTTATGTACTGTACAGTCTATTGGGCTAGAGACGTCACTAGGGTTATGTACTCTACAGTCTATTGGGTTAGATACGTCACTAGGGTTATGTACTGTACTCTACAGTCTATTGGGTTAGAGACGTCACTAGGGTTATGCACTGTACAGTCTATTGGGTTAGAGACGTCACTAGGGTTATGTACTCTACAGTCTATTGGGTTAGATACGTCACTAGGGTTATGTACTGTACAGTCTATTGGGTTAGAGACGTCACTAGGGTTATGTACTGTACTATACAGTGTATTGGGTTAGAGACGTCACTAGGGTTATGTACTGTACTCTACAGTCTATTGGGTTAGAGACGTCACTAGGGTTATGTACTCTACTCTACAGTCTATTGGGTTAGAGACGTCACTAGGGTTATGTACTGTACTCTACAGTCTATTGGGTTAGAGACGTCACTAGGGTTATGTACTGTCCAGTCTATTGGGTCACAGATGTCACTAGGGTTATGTACTCTACAGTCTATTGGGTTAGAGACGTCACTAGGGTTATGTACTGTACTCTACAGTCTATTGGGTTAGAGACGTCACTAGGGTTATGTACTGTACAGTCTATTGGGTTAGAGACGTCACTAGGGTTATGTACTCTACAGTCTATTGGGTTAGAGACGTCACTAGGGTTATGTACTCTACAGTCTATTGGGTTAGAGACGTCAATAGGGTTATGTACTGTACTCTACAGTCTATTGGGTTAGAGAGGTCACTAGGGTTATGTACTGTACAGTATATTGGGTCACAGACGTCACTAGGGTTATGTACTGTACAGTCTATTGGGTTAGAGACGTCACTAGGGTTATGTACTGTACTCTACAGTCTATTGGGTCACAGACGTCACTAGGGTTATGTACTGTACAGTCTATTGGGTCACAGACGTCACTAGGGTCATGTACTGTACAGTCTATTGGGTTAGAGACGTCACTAGGGTTATGTACTGTACTCTACAGTCTATTGGGTTAGAGACATCACTAGGGTTATGTACTGTACTCTACAGTCTATTGGGTTAGAGACGTCACTAGGGTTATGTACTGTACAGTCTATTGGGTTAGAGACGTCACTAGGATTATGTACTGTACTCTACAGTCTATTGGGTCACAGACGTCACTAGGGTTATGTACTCTACAGTCTATTGGGTCACAGACGTCACTTGGGTTATGTACTGTACAGTCTATTGGGTTAGAGACGTCACTAGGGTTATGTACTCTACAGTCTATTTGGTTAGAGACGTCACTAGGGTTATGTACTCTACAGTCTATTTGGTTAGAGACGTCACTAGGGTTATGTACTGTATTCTACAGTATATTGGGTTAGAGACGTCACTTGGGTTATGTACTGTACAGTCTATTGGATTAGAGACGTCACTAGGGTTATGTACTGTACTCTACAGTCTATTGGGTTAGAGACGTCACTAGGGTTATGTACTCTACAGTCTATTGGGTTAGAGACGTCACTAGGGTTATGTACTCTACAGTCTATTGGGTTAGAGATGTCACTAGGGTTATATACTGTACAGTCTATTGGGTTAGAGACGTCACTAGGGTTATGTACTGTACTCTACAGTCTATTGGGTTAGAGACGTCACTAGGGTTATGTACTGTACAGTCTATTGGGTCACAGACGTCACTAGGGTTATGTACTGTACAGTCTATTGGTTTAGAGACGTCACTAGGGTTATGTACTGTACGCTACAGTCTATTGGGTTAGAGACGTCACTAGGGTTATGTACTGTACTCTACAGTCTATTGGGTTAGAGACATCACTAGGGTTATGTACTGTACTCTACAGTCTATTGGGTTAGAGACGTCACTAGGGTTATGTACTCTACAGTCTATTGGGTTAGATACGTCACTAGGGTTATGTACTGTACAGTCTATTGGGCTAGAGACGTCACTAGGGTTATGTACTCTACAGTCTATTGGGTTAGATACGTCACTAGGGTTATGTACTGTACTCTACAGTCTATTGGGTTAGAGACGTCACTAGGGTTATGCACTGTACAGTCTATTGGGTTAGAGACGTCACTAGGGTTATGTACTCTACAGTCTATTGGGTTAGATACGTCACTAGGGTTATGTACTGTACAGTCTATTGGGTTAGAGACGTCACTAGGGTTATGTACTGTACTATACAGTCTATTGGGTTAGAGACGTCACTAGGGTTATGTACTGTACTCTACAGTCTATTGGGTTAGAGACGTCACTAGGGTTATGTACTCTACTCTACAGTCTATTGGGTTAGAGACGTCACTAGGGTTATGTACTGTACTCTACAGTCTATTGGGTTAGAGACGTCACTAGGGTTATGTACTGTACAGTCTATTGGGTCACAGATGTCACTAGGGTTATGTACTCTACAGTCTATTGGGTTAGAGACGTCACTAGGGTTATGTACTGTACTCTACAGTCTATTGGGTTAGAGACTTCACTAGGGTTATGTACTGTACTCTACAGTCTATTGGGTTAGAGACGTCACTAGCGTTATGTACTGTACAGTCTATTGGGCTAGAGACGTCACTAGGGTTATGTACTCTACAGTCTATTGGGTTAGATACGTCACTAGGGTTATGTACTGTACTCTACAGTCTATTGGGTTAGAGACGTCACTAGGGTTATGCACTGTACAGTCTATTGGGTTAGAGACGTCACTAGGGTTATGTACTCTACAGTCTATTGGGTTAGAGACGTCACTAGGGTTATGTACTGTACTATACAGTCTATTGGGTTAGAGACGTCACTAGGGTTATGTACTGTACTCTACAGTCTATTGGGTTAGAGACGTCACTAGGGTTATGTACTCTACTCTACAGTCTATTGGGTTAGAGACGTCACTAGGGTTATGTACTGTACTCTACAGTCTATTGGGTTAGAGACGTCACTAGGGTTATGTACTGTACAGTCTATTGGGTTACAGATGTCACTAGGGTTATGTACTCTACAGTCTATTGGGTTAGAGACGTCACTAGGGTTATGTACTGTACTCTACAGTCTATTGGGTTAGAGACGTCACTAGGGTTATGTACTGTACAGTCTATTGGGTTAGAGATGTCACTAGGGTTATGTACTCTACAGTCTATTGGGTTAGAGACGTCACTAGGGTTATGTACTCTACAGTCTATTGGGTTAGAGACGTCAATAGGGTTATGTACTGTACTCTACAGTCTATTGGGTTAGAGAGGTCACTAGGGTTATGTACTGTACAGTATATTGGGTCACAGACGTCACTAGGGTTATGTACTGTACAGTCTATTGGGTTAGAGACGTCACTAGGGTTATGTACTGTACTCTACAGTCTATTGGGTTAGAGACTTCACTAGGGTTATGTACTGTACTCTACAGTCTATTGGGTTAGAGACGTCACTAGGGTTATGTACTGTACTCTACAGTCTATTGGGTTAGAGACGTCACTAGGATTATGTACTGTACTCTACAGTCTATTGGGTTAGAGACATCACTAGGGTTATGTACTGTACTCTACAGTCTATTGGGTTAGAGACGTCACTAGGGTTATGTACTCTACAGTCTATTGGGTTAGATACGTCACTAGGGTTATGTACTGTACAGTCTATTGGGTTAGAGACGTCACTAGGGTTATGTACTCTACAGTCTATTGGGTTAGATACGTCACTAGGGTTATGTACTGTACTCTACAGTCTATTGGGTTAGAGACGTCACTAGGGTTATGTACTCTACTCTACAGTCTATTGGGTTAGAGATGTCACTAGGGTTATGTACTGTACTCTACAGTCTATTGGGTTAGAGACGTCACTAGGGTTATGTACTGTACAGTCTATTGGGTCACAGACGTCACTAGGGTTATGTACTGTACAGTCTATTGGGTTAGAGACGTCACTAGGGTTATGTACTGTACAGTCTATTGGGTCACAGACGTCACTAGGGTTATGTACTGTACAGTCTATTGGGTTAGAGACGTCACTAGGGTTATGTACTGTACTCTACAGTCTATTGGGTTAGAGACGTCACTAGGGTTATGTACTCTACAGTCTATTGGGTTAGAGACGTCACTAGGGTTATGTACTGTACTCTACAGTCTATTGGGTTAGAGACGTCACTAGGGTTATGTACTCTACAGTCTATTGGGTTAGAGACGTCACTAGGGTTATGTACTGTACTCTACAGTCTATTGGGTTAGAGACATCACTAGGGTTATGTACTGTACTCTACAGTCTATTGGGTTAGAGACGTCACTAGGGTTATGTACTGTACAGTCTATTGGGTTAGAGACGTCACTAGGGTTATGTACTGTACTCTACAGTCTATTGGGTCACAGACGTCACTAGGGTTATGTACTCTACAGTCTATTGGGTCACAGACGTCACTAGGGTTATGTACTGTACAGTCTATTGGGTTAGAGACGTCACTAGGGTTATGTACTCTACAGTCTATTTGGTTAGAGACGTCACTAGGGTTATGTACTCTACAGTCTATTTGGTTAGAGACGTCACTAGGGTTATGTACTGTATTCTACAGTCTATTGGGTTAGAGACGTCACTAGGGTTATGTACTGTACTGTACAGTCTATTGGGTTAGAGACGTCACTTGGGTTATGTACTGTACTGTACAGTCTATTGGATTAGAGACGTCACTAGGGTTATGTACTGTACTCTACAGTCTATTGGGTTAGAGACGTCACTAGGGTTATGTACTCTACAGTCTATTGGGTTAGAGACGTCACTAGGGTTATATACTGTACTCTACAGTCTATTGGGTTAGAGACGTCACTAGGGTTATGTACTGCACAGTCTATTGGGTTAGAGACATCACTAGGGTTATGTACTGTACTCTACAGTCTATTGGGTTAGAGACGTCACTAGGGTTATGTACTGTACTCTACAGTCTATTGGGTTAGAGACGTCACTAGGGTTATGTACTGTACTCTACAGTCTATTGGGTTAGAGACGTCACTAGGGTTATGTACTCTACAGTCTATTGGGTTAGAGACGTCACTAGGGTTATGTACTCTACAGTCTATTGGGTTAGAGACGTCACTAGGGTTATGTACTCTACAGTCTATTGGGTTAGAGACGTCAATAGGGTTATGTACTGTACTCTACTGTCTATTGGGTTAGAGAGGTCACTAGGGTTATGTACTGTACAGTATATTGGGTCATAGACGTCACTAGGGTTATGTACTGTACAGTCTATTGGGTTAGAGACGTCACTAGGGTTATGTACTGTACTCTACAGTCTATTGGGTTAGAGACTTCACTAGGGTTATGTACTGTACTCTACAGTCTATTGGGTTAGAGACGTCACTAGGGTTATGTACTGTACTCTACAGTCTATTGGGTTAGAGACGTCACTAGGGTTATGTACTGTACTCTACAGTCTATTGGGTTAGAGACATCACTAGGGTTATGTACTGTACTCTACAGTCTATTGGGTTAGAAACGTCACTAGGGTTATGTACTCTACAGTCTATTGGGTTAGAGACGTCACTAGGGTTATGTACTGCACAGTCTATTGGGTTAGAGACATCACTAGGGTTATGTACTGTACTCTACAGTCTATTGGGTTAGAGACGTCACTAGGGTTATGTACTGTACTCTACAGTCTATTGGGTTAGAGACGTCACTAGGGTTATGTACTGTACTCTACAGTCTATTGGGTTAGAGACGTCACTAGGGTTATGTACTCTACAGTCTATTGGGTTAGAGACGTCACTAGGGTTATGTACTCTACAGTCTATTGGGTTAGAGACGTCACTAGGGTTATGTACTCTACAGTCTATTGGGTTAGAGACGTCAATAGGGTTATGTACTGTACTCTACTGTCTATTGGGTTAGAGAGGTCACTAGGGTTATGTACTGTACAGTATATTGGGTCATAGACGTCACTAGGGTTATGTACTGTACAGTCTATTGGGTTAGAGACGTCACTAGGGTTATGTACTGTACTCTACAGTCTATTGGGTTAGAGACTTCACTAGGGTTATGTACTGTACTCTACAGTCTATTGGGTTAGAGACGTCACTAGGGTTATGTACTGTACTCTACAGTCTATTGGGTTAGAGACGTCACTAGGGTTATGTACTGTACTCTACAGTCTATTGGGTTAGAGACATCACTAGGGTTATGTACTGTACTCTACAGTCTATTGGGTTAGAAACGTCACTAGGGTTATGTACTCTACAGTCTATTGGGTTAGATACGTCACTAGGGTTATGTACTGTACAGTCTATTGGGTTAGAGACGTCACTAGGGTTATGTACTCTACAGTCTATTGGGTTAGATACGTCACTAGGGTTATGTACTGTACTCTACAGTCTATTGGGTTAGAGACGTCACTAGGGTTATGCACTGTACAGTCTATTGGGTTAGAGACGTCACTAGGGTTATGTACAGTACAGTCTATTGGGTTAGAGACGTCACTAGGGTTATGTACTCTACAGTCTATTGGGTTAGATACGTCACTAGGGTTATGTACTATACAGTCTATTGGGTTAGAGACGTCACTAGGGTTATGTACTGTACTATACAGTCTATTGGGTTGGAGACGTCACTAGGGTTATGTACTGTACTCTACAGTCTATTGGGTTAGAGACGTCACTAGGGTTATGTACTCTACTCTACAGTCTATTGGGTTAGATACGTCACTAGGGTTATGTACTGTACTCTACAGTCTATTGGGTTAGAGATGTCACTAGGGTTATGTACTGTACTCTACAGTCTATTGGGTTAGAGACGTCACTAGGGTTATGTACTGTACAGTCTATTGGGTCACAGACGTCACTAGGGTTATGTACTGTACAGTCTATTGGGTTAGAGACGTCACTAGGGTTATGTACTGTACTCTACAGTCTATTGGGTTAGAGACGTCACTAGGGTTATGTACTGTACTCTACAGTCTATTGGGTTAGAGACGTCACTAGGGTTATGTACTCTACAGTCTATTGGGTTAGAGACGTCACTAGGGTTATGTACTGTACTCTACAGTCTATTGGGTTAGAGACGTCACTAGGGTTATGTACTCTACAGTCTATTGGGTTAGAGACGTCACTAGGGTTATGTACTGTACTATACAGTCTATTGGGTTAGAGACATCACTAGGGTTATGTACTCTACAGTCTATTGGGTTAGAGGCGTCACTAGGGTTGTGTACTCTACAGTCTATTGGGTTAGAGACGTCACTAGGGTTATGTACTCTACAGTCTATTGGGTTAGAGACGTCACTAGGGTTATGTACTCTACTCTACAGTCTATTGGGTTAGAGATGTCACTAGGGTTATGTACTGTACTCTACAGTCTATTGGGTTAGAGACGTCACTAGGGTTATGTACTGTACAGTCTATTGGGTCACAGACGTCACTAGGGTTATGTACTGTACAGTCTATTGGGTTAGAGACGTCACTAGGGTTATGTACTGTACAGTCTATCGGGTCACAGACGTCACTAGGGTTATGTACTGTACAGTCTATTGGGTTAGAGACGTCACTAGGGTTATGTACTGTACTCTACAGTCTATTGGGTTAGAGACGTCACTAGGGTTATGTACTCTACAGTCTATTGGGTTAGAGACGTCACTAGGGTTATGTACTGTACTCTACAGTCTATTGGGTTAGAGACGTCACTAGGGTTATGTACTCTACAGTCTATTGGGTTAGAGACGTCACTAGGGTTATGTACTGTACTCTACAGTCTATTGGGTTAGAGACATCACTAGGGTTATGTACTGTACTCTACAGTCTATTGGGTTAGAGACGTCACTAGGGTTATGTACTGTACAGTCTATTGGGTTAGAGACGTCACTAGGGTTATGTACTGTACTCTACAGTCTATTGGGTCACAGACGTCACTAGCGTTATGTACTCTACAGTCTATTGGGTCACAGACGTCACTAGGGTTATGTACTGTACAGTCTATTGGGTTAGAGACGTCACTAGGGTTATGTACTCTACAGTCTATTTGGTTAGAGACGTCACTAGGGTTATGTACTCTACAGTCTATTTGGTTAGAGACGTCACTAGGGTTATGTACTGTATTCTACAGTCTATTGGGTTAGAGACGTCACTAGGGTTATGTACTGTACTGTACAGTCTATTGGGTTAGAGACGTCACTTGGGTTATGTACTGTACTGTACAGTCTATTGGATTAGAGACGTCACTAGGGTTATGTACTGTACTCTACAGTCTATTGGGTTAGAGACGTCACTAGGGTTATGTACTCTACAGTCTATTGGGTTAGAGACGTCACTAGGGTTATATACTGTACTCTACAGTCTATTGGGTTAGAGACGTCACTAGGGTTATGTACTCTACAGTCTATTGGGTTAGAGACGTCACTAGGGTTATGTACTGTACTCTACAGTCTATTGGGTTAGAGACGTCACTAGGGTTATGTACTGCACAGTCTATTGGGTTAGAGACATCACTAGGGTTATGTACTGTACTCTACAGTCTATTGGGTTAGAGACGTCACTAGGGTTATGTACTGTACTCTACAGTCTATTGGGTTAGAGACGTCACTAGGGTTATGTACTGTACTCTACAGTCTATTGGGTTAGAGACGTCACTAGGGTTATGTACTCTACAGTCTATTGGGTTAGAGACGTCACTAGGGTTATGTACTCTACAGTCTATTGGGTTAGAGACGTCACTAGGGTTATGTACTCTACAGTCTATTGGGTTAGAGACGTCAATAGGGTTATGTACTGTACTCTACTGTCTATTGGGTTAGAGAGGTCACTAGGGTTATGTACTGTACAGTATATTGGGTCATAGACGTCACTAGGGTTATGTACTGTACAGTCTATTGGGTTAGAGACGTCACTAGGGTTATGTACTGTACTCTACAGTCTATTGGGTTAGAGACTTCACTAGGGTTATGTACTGTACTCTACAGTCTATTGGGTTAGAGACGTCACTAGGGTTATGTACTGTACTCTACAGTCTATTGGGTTAGAGACGTCACTAGGGTTATGTACTGTACTCTACAGTCTATTGGGTTAGAGACATCACTAGGGTTATGTACTGTACTCTACAGTCTATTGGGTTAGAAACGTCACTAGGGTTATGTACTCTACAGTCTATTGGGTTAGAGACGTCACTAGGGTTATGTACTGCACAGTCTATTGGGTTAGAAACATCACTAGGGTTATGTACTGTACTCTACAGTCTATTGGGTTAGAGACGTCACTAGGGTTATGTACTGTACTCTACAGTCTATTGGGTTAGAGACGTCACTAGGGTTATGTACTGTACTCTACAGTCTATTGGGTTAGAGACGTCACTAGGGTTATGTACTCTACAGTCTATTGGGTTAGAGACGTCACTAGGGTTATGTACTCTACAGTCTATTGGGTTAGAGACGTCACTAGGGTTATGTACTCTACAGTCTATTGGGTTAGAGACGTCAATAGGGTTATGTACTGTACTCTACTGTCTATTGGGTTAGAGAGGTCACTAGGGTTATGTACTGTACAGTATATTGGGTCATAGACGTCACTAGGGTTATGTACTGTACAGTCTATTGGGTTAGAGACGTCACTAGGGTTATGTACTGTACTCTACAGTCTATTGGGTTAGAGACTTCACTAGGGTTATGTACTGTACTCTACAGTCTATTGGGTTAGAGACGTCACTAGGGTTATGTACTGTACTCTACAGTCTATTGGGTTAGAGACGTCACTAGGGTTATGTACTGTACTCTACAGTCTATTGGGTTAGAGACATCACTAGGGTTATGTACTGTACTCTACAGTCTATTGGGTTAGAAACGTCACTAGGGTTATGTACTCTACAGTCTATTGGGTTAGATACGTCACTAGGGTTATGTACTGTACAGTCTATTGGGTTAGAGACGTCACTAGGGTTATGTACTCTACAGTCTATTGGGTTAGATACGTCACTAGGGTTATGTACTGTACTCTACAGTCTATTGGGTTAGAGACGTCACTAGGGTTATGCACTGTACAGTCTATTGGGTTAGAGACGTCACTAGGGTTATGTACAGTACAGTCTATTGGGTTAGAGACGTCACTAGGGTTATGTACTCTACAGTCTATTGGGTTAGATACGTCACTAGGGTTATGTACTATACAGTCTATTGGGTTAGAGACGTCACTAGGGTTATGTACTGTACTATACAGTCTATTGGGTTGGAGACGTCACTAGGGTTATGTACTGTACTCTACAGTCTATTGGGTTAGAGACGTCACTAGGGTTATGTACTCTACTCTACAGTCTATTGGGTTAGATACGTCACTAGGGTTATGTACTGTACTCTACAGTCTATTGGGTTAGAGATGTCACTAGGGTTATGTACTGTACTCTACAGTCTATTGGGTTAGAGACGTCACTAGGGTTATGTACTGTACAGTCTATTGGGTCACAGACGTCACTAGGGTTATGTACTGTACAGTCTATTGGGTTAGAGACGTCACTAGGGTTATGTACTGTACTCTACAGTCTATTGGGTTAGAGACGTCACTAGGGTTATGTACTGTACTCTACAGTCTATTGGGTTAGAGACGTCACTAGGGTTATGTACTCTACAGTCTATTGGGTTAGAGACGTCACTAGGGTTATGTACTGTACTCTACAGTCTATTGGGTTAGAGACGTCACTAGGGTTATGTACTCTACAGTCTATTGGGTTAGAGACGTCACTAGGGTTATGTACTGTACTATACAGTCTATTGGGTTAGAGACATCACTAGGGTTATGTACTCTACAGTCTATTGGGTTAGAGGCGTCACTAGGGTTGTGTACTCTACAGTCTATTGGGTTAGAGACGTCACTAGGGTTATGTACTCTACAGTCTATTGGGTTAGAGACGTCACTAGGGTTATGTACTGTACTCTACAGTCTATTGGGTCACAGATGTCACTAGGGTTATGTACTGTACAGTATATTGGGTTAGAGACGTCACTAGGGTTATGTACTCTACTCTACAGTCTATTGGGTTAGAGACGTCACTAGGGTTATGTACTGTACAGTCTATTGGGTTAGAGACGTCACTAGGGTTATGTACTGTACAGTCTATTGGGTTAGAGACGTCACTAGGGTTATGTACTGTACAGTCTATTGGGTTAGAGACGTCACTAGGGTTATGTACTCTACAGTCTATTGGGTTAGAGACGTCACTAGGGTTATGTACTGTACTCTACAGTCTATTGGGTTAGAGACGTCACTAGGGTTATGTACTGTACGGTCTATTGGGTCACAGACGTCACTAGGGTTATTTACTGTACAGTCTATTGGGTTAGAGACGTCACTAGGGTTATGTACTGTACTCTACAGTCTATTGGGTTAGAGACTTCACTAGGGTTATGTACTGTACTCTACAGTCTATTGGGTTAGAGACGTCACTAGGGTTATGTACTCTACAGTCTATTGGGTTAGATACGTCACTAGGGTTATGTACTGTACAGTCTATTTGGTTAGAGACGTCACTAGGGTTATGTACTCTACTGTCTATTGGGTTAGATACGTCACTAGGGTTATGTACTGTACTCTACAGTCTATTGGGTTAGAGACGTCACTAGGGTTATGTACTCTACAGTCTATTGGGTTAGATACGTCACTAGGGTTATGTACTGTACAGTCTATTGGGTTAGAGACGTCACTAGGGTTATGTACTGTACTCTACAGTCTATTGGGTCACAGACGTCACTAGGGTTATGTACTCTACAGTCTATTGGGTCACAGACGTCACTAGGGTTATGTACTGTACAGTCTATTGGGTTAGAGACGTCACTAGGGTTATGTACTCTACAGTCTATTTGGTTAGAGACGTCACTAGGGTTATGTACTCTACAGTCTATTTGGTTAGAGACGTCACTAGGGTTATGTACTGTATTCTACAGTCTATTGGGTTAGAGACGTCACTAGGGTTATGTACTGTACAGTCTATTGGGTTAGAGACGTCACTTGGGTTATGTACTGTACTGTACAGTCTATTGGATTAGAGACGTCACTAGGGTTATGTACTGTACTCTACAGTCTATTGGGTTAGAGACGTCACTAGGGTTATGTACTGTACTCTACAGTCTATTGGGTTAGAGACGTCACTAGGGTTATATACTGTACTCTACAGTCTATTGGGTTAGAGACGTCACTAGGGTTATGTACTGTACTCTACAGTCTATTTGGTTAGAGACGTCACTAGGGTTATGTACTGCACAGTCTATTGGGTTAGAGACATCACTAGGGTTATGTACTGTACTCTACAGTCTATTGGGTTAGAGACGTCACTAGGGTTATGTACTGTACTCTACAGTCTATTGGGTTAGAGACGTCACTAGGGTTATGTACTGTACTCTACAGTCTATTGGGTTAGAGACGTCACTAGGGTTATGTACTCTACAGTCTATTGGGTTAGAGACGTCACTAGGGTTATGTACTCTACAGTCTATTGGGTTAGAGACGTCACTAGGGTTATGTACTCTACAGTCTATTGGGTTAGAGACGTCAATAGGGTTATGTACTGTACTCTACTGTCTATTGGGTTAGAGAGGTCACTAGGGTTATGTACTGTACAGTATATTGGGTCATAGACGTCACTAGGGTTATGTACTGTACAGTCTATTGGGTTAGAGACGTCACTAGGGTTATGTACTGTACTCTACAGTCTATTGGGTTAGAGACTTCACTAGGGTTATGTACTGTACTCTACAGTCTATTGGGTTAGAGACGTCACTAGGGTTATGTACTGTACTCTACAGTCTATTGGGTTAGAGACGTCACTAGGGTTATGTACTGTACTCTACAGTCTATTGGGTTAGAGACATCACTAGGGTTATGTACTGTACTCTACAGTCTATTGGGTTAGAGACGTCACTAGGGTTATGTACTCTACAGTCTATTGGGTTAGATACGTCACTAGGGTTATGTACTGTACAGTCTATTGGGTTAGAGACGTCACTAGGGTTATGTACTCTACAGTCTATTGGGTTAGATACGTCACTAGGGTTATGTACTGTACTCTACAGTCTATTGGGTTAGAGACGTCACTAGGGTTATGCACTGTACAGTCTATTGGGTTAGAGACGTCACTAGGGTTATGTACAATACAGTCTATTGGGTTAGAGACGTCACTAGGGTTATGTACTCTACAGTCTATTGGGTTAGATACGTCACTAGGGTTATGTACTATACAGTCTATTGGGTTAGAGACGTCACTAGGGTTATGTACTGTACTCTACAGTCTATTGGGTTAGAGACGTCACTAGGGTTATGTACTCTACAGTCTATTGGGTTAGAGACGTCACTAGGGTTATGTACTGTACTCTACAGTCTATTGGGTTAGAGACGTCACTAGGGTTATGTACTCTACAGTCTATTGGGTTAGAGACGACACTAGGGTTATGTACTGTACTATACAGTCTATTGGGTTAGAGACATCACTAGGGTTATGTACTCTACTCTACAGTCTATTGGGTTAGAGGCGTCACTAGGGTTATGTACTCTACAGTCTATTGGGTTAGAGACGTCACTAGGGTTATGTACTGTACAGTCTATTGGGTTAGAGACGTCACTAGGGTTATGTTCTGTACAGTATATTGGGTTAGAGACGTCACTAGGGTTATGTACTGTACTCTACAGTCTATTGGGTTAGAGACGTCACTAGGGTTATGTACTGTACAGTATATTGGGTTAGAGATGTCACTAGGGTTATGTACTCTACTCTACAGTCTATTGGGTTAGAGACGTCACTAGGGTTATCTACTCTACAGTCTATTGGGTTAGAGACGTCACTAGGGTTATCTACTCTACAGTCTATTGGGTCACAGACGTCACTAGGGTTATGTACTCTACAGTCTATTGGGTTAGAGACGTCATTAGGGTTATGTACTGTACTCTACAGTCTATTTGGTTAGCGACGTCATTAGGGTTATGTACTCTACAGTCTATTGGGTTAGAGACTGTAAAGAATATGGGAGTGTACATACTGTAAATAATATACATAGGGGAGTGTATGTACTGTAAATAATATACATAGGGGAGTGTATGTACTGTAAATAATATACATAGGGGAGTGTATGTACTGTAAATAATATACATAGGGGAGTGTACATACTGTAAAGAATAAATATGTATGGGAGTGTAGGCTACATACTTCAAGGCTCTGGGGCCTGGTTAAATACTTTCTTCAGGGCTCAGAATTTTTCCTGGTTAGGTCACATGGTCATGGAACTCTCCAGGATCGATGAAAAACTCTGGGACCTAGATAAACAGTAGTTTTCAACTAGGGGTCATGTGGGGAAAACTCCTGACTTTAACCCCCCCCCCCCCCCCCCCCCCCCCTTTCCACCTCCCTACCCACAACAAAGAGGAAATTCTGGAGAATAACAAAATGTTCCCCTCCCTATCTCCCTACCCCACATATCACCACCACCCCTCCTCCTCTCTTCCTCTTATCACCCCTTCCCTCCCTCCCAACCTCCACTCCCTCCCTATCTCCCACCAGGATGAGGAACGGAGGCGGCTGGATCCGCAGGGTGTGAGGCCCAGGGGGGGTCTGGATCTTACTGGCCTGCAGGCCCACGAGGCTCCCTGGGTCCAGGAAAGAACCCTACTGCAGCAGGAGGTCCGGTTGTTCAGACACAACACCATCATCTTCTATATGAAGCTACGCTGGATCCTTATGCACTGGAGGCTGGGGAAGAGGACAGAGGCAGGGGAGGAGACCGCACACGCAGAGGTGAGATGACTGGCTAGAGGTAGAGGCTGAACCCCAGGTAGTTTAGTCTGGAGGCTGGGGAATAGGACAGAGGACAGAGACAGGGGAGGAGACGGCACACTCAGAGGTGAGTTGACTGGCTAGAGGTAGAGGCTGAACCCCAGGTAGTTTAGTCTGGAGGCTGGAGAAGAGGACAGAGACAGGGGAGGAGACAGCACACTCAGAGGTGAGATGACTGACTAGAGGTAGAGGCTGAACCCCAGGTAGTTAAGTCTGGAGGCTGGAGAAGAGGACAGAGGACAGAGACAGGGGAGGAGACAGCACACTCAGAGGTGAGATGACTGGCCAGAGGTAGAGGCTGAACCCCAGGTAGTTTAGTCTGGAGGCTGGAGAAGAGGACAGAGACAGGGGAGGAGACAGCACACTCAGAGGTGAGATGACTGGCTAGAGGTAGAGGCTGAACCCCAGGTAGTTTAGTCTGGAGGCTGGAGAAGAGGACAGAGACAGGGGAGGAGACAGCACACTCAGAGGTGAGATGACTGGCTAGAGGTAGAGGCTCAGGAGCTCCAGTCCTGGTTGAGTCTTATCTGTCCACGTGCCTGCTCAAGAGGGCTCCTAAGGAACAAACCAAAACGCAGTCGATCACTTAGGAGGATTGAGCTGAGTACCTTTGGTTAGAGCACGGTGACCAAACAGTGTATAACAGGGCTGGCGCAAAAGCCTGCATTCCCAATAGTTCTCCAGGAGGAGGGTTGACATCTAGCTCAAAAAACTCAATCAATCATCAGCGCAGGATCGCGTCATTTGATTGGTCAACTGAGTGATTGATTGACTGACTCAGTTTGTTGGTTGGTTTGTTAGTTCAGTTCATTTACTGCTCCTCTTCCTGCTTTGTAGTTGTGTTTAATAACCTTGTTATTCCGTGTCTGTAGTTGTGTATAATAACATTGTTATTCTGTGTCTGTAGTTGTGTTTAATAACCTTGTTATTCCGTGTCTGTAGTTGTGTTTAATAACCTTGTTATTCCGTGTCTGTAGCTGTATTTAATAACCTTGTTATTCCGTGTCTGTAGTTGTGTTTAATAACCTTGTTATTCCATGTCTGTAGCTGTGTTTAATAACCTTGTTATTCCGTGTCTGTAGTTGTGTTTAATAACCTTGTTATTCCGTGTCTGTAGTTGTGTTTAATAACCTTGTTATTCCGTGTCTGTAGCTGTGTTTAATAACCTTGTTATTCCGTGTCTGTAGCTGTGTTTAATAACCTTGTTATTCCGTGTCTGTAGTTGTGTTTAATAACCTTGTTATTCCATGTCTGTAGTTGTTTAATAACCTTGTTATTCCATGTCTGTAGTTGTGTTTAATAACCTTGTTATTCCGTGTCTGTAGTTGTGTATAATAACCTTGTTATTCCGTGTCTGTAGTTGTGTTTAATAACCTTGTTATTCCGTGTGTGTAGTTGTGTATAATAACCTTGTTATTCCGTGTCTGTAGTTGTGTATAATAACCTTGTTATTCCGTGTCTGTAGTTGTGTTTAATAACCTTGTTATTCCGTGTCTGTAGTTGTGTTTAATAACCTTGTTATTCCGTGTCTGTAGTTGTGTTTAATAACCTTGTTATTCCGTGTCTGTAGTTGTATAATAACCTTGTTATTCCGTGTCTGTAGTTGTATAATAACCTTGTTATTCCGTGTCTGTAGTTGTGTTTAATAACCTTGTTATTCCATGTCTGTTGTTGTGTTTAATAACCTTGTTTTTCCGTGTCTGTAGCTGTGTTTAATAACCTTGTTATTCCGTGTCTGTAGTTGTGTTTAATAACCTTGTTATTCCGTGTCTGTAGTTGTGTTTAATAACCTTGTTATTCCGTGTCTGTAGCTGTGTTCAATAACCTTGTTATTCCGTGTCTGTAGCTGTGTTTAATAACCTTGTTATTCCGTGTCTGTAGTTGTGTTTAATAACCTTGTTATTCCGTGTCTGTAGTTGTGTTTAATAACCTTGTTATTCCGTGTTTGTAGTTGTGTATAATAACCTTGTTATTCCGTGTCTGTAGTTGTGTTTAATAACCTTGTTATTCCGTGTCCTGTCTGTCCCACCATGAGAAGATGGAGGGTATTCCAGAGCTGATCTTGGAGCACGGAGAGGGAGAGACGGAGAGAGAGGACAGGGACAGGTCGTTTACCCAGCTACCTCAGGTAGACGGCCCCGAGCCTGACCCCACAACCCAACTCCCCTCCCCTGAACGCCTGCAGCACCAGACACAGGTAGGGCACAACGGATTTCCCCTCTGTTGATACACTCAAAGGTTAAAGTGCACTTTGGATGAGCACAAAGTCTGTTCAAGTACAGTGGAGTTCAACGATCCAAATAATACTATTTCCTGTCTCTGCGCACAGTATCTGAACGTTGCCTTCCCAGCTACGGTACTAAAGGCACGTTGGCCAGTGAAGAGACATGCAATCATTTTTGCAGGAGGCGGTTTCTCTCGCCGAGTGGAAACTTGATTCCTGTAGCCGTTCATGTTATCTGTTTCCATCTGTTATGTTTTGACCTTTCGGTTACTAGTCCAACGCTCTAACCACTAGGCTACCCTGTTAGTTTTTTGACTAGCTACAGTCACCATTTATATTATAGTACTACTTCAGCACGGCTCATTATGGGAAATACAAAAAAATACAAGGAGGCGAACATAGTAACTATTTGGCTATAACGTGTTATTTCCTCAGGCTAGATATAAACCCGCTTGATGAGCTCACCGTGTGTCGGAGTAGAATAGAGTTCATGTGAATTATGATCGTTCCTGATTTAGATGCGTGCATTCTACTTGCTCGCTGAACGGTGAAGAATGACCAATGTCTCACGGTCAAAGAGAAATTAAGCTATCACTCATCAGCCATACTGTGTGTGTGCGTGTGTGTGTGTGTGCGTGCGTGCGTGCGTGTGTGTGGAGCAGAGCAGTAGTAACCTAGGCTATGTCATGTTTCATTAACACAATCTAAAGTGCTCTACTCTGTCTACTGTTGTGATTTCTTCAACTAGAAGTGGTTTCTGTAGACTGATCTGAAATTTCATTAGGAATAAGTGTGTGTGTGTGTGTGTGTGTGTGTGTGTGTGTGTGTGCGTGCGTGCGTGCGTGCGTGCGTGCGTAGACTGATCTGAAAATGGAGCTGCTTTAAACCACAAACCGTCCTTCACAAACAGTTCCCAAAGCCCTGTTGGCATTTAGCTCAAGGATGAACACATCACACTCTGCTGAGGACGCAATTTGTAATGTACACACCACAGTATAACCTGGTACATGTCCTACAACACACCACAGTATAACCTGGTACATGTCCTACAACACACCACAGTATAACCTGGTACATGTCCTACAACACACCACAGTATAACCTGGTACATGTCCTACAACACACCACAGTATATCCTGGTACATCCTGGTACATGTCCTACAACACACCACAGTATATCCTGGTACATCTCCTACAACACACCACAGTATATCCTGGTACATGTCCTACAACACACCACAGTATATCCTGGTACATGTCCTACAACACACCACAGTATATCCTGGTACATGTCCTACAACACACCACAGTATATCCTGGTACATGTCCTACAACACACCACAGTATATCCTGGTACATGTCCTACAACACACCACAGTAGAACCTGGTACATGTCCTACAACACACCACAGTATAACCTGGTACATGTCCTACAACACACCACAGTATATCCTGGTACATGTCCTACAACACACCACAGTATAACCTGGTACATGTCCTACAACACACCACAGTATAACCTGGTACATGTCCTACAACACACCACAGTATAACCTGGTACATGTCCTATAACACACCACAGTATATCCTGGTACATGTCCTACAACACACCACAGTATAACCTGGTACATGTCCTATAACACACCACAGTATATCCTGGTACATGTCCTATAACACACCACAGTATAACCTGGTACATGTCCTACAACACACCACAGTATAACCTGGTACATGTCCTACAACACACCACAGTATAACCTGGTACATCCTGGTACATGTCCTATAACACACCACAGTATAACCTGGTACATACTGGTGCATGTCCTACAACACACCACAGTATATCCTGGTACATGTCCTACAACACACCACAGTATAACCTGGTACATGTCCTACAACACACCACAGTATAACCTGGTACATGTCCTACAACACACCACAGTATAACCTGGTACATGTCCTACAACACACCACAGTATATCCTGGTACATGTCCTACAACACACCACAGTATAACCTGGTACATGTCCTACAACACACCACAGTATAACCTGGTACATGTCCTACAACACACCACAGTATAACCTGGTACATGTCCTACAACACACCACAGTATATCCTGGTACATCCTGGTACATGTCCTACAACACACCACAGTATAACCTGGTACATGTCCTACAACACACCACAGTATATCCTGGTACATGTCCTACAACACACCACAGTATATCCTGGTACATGTCCTACAACACACCACAGTATAACCTGGTACATGTCCTACAACACACCACAGTATATCCTGGTACATCCTGGTACATGTCCTACAACACACCACAGTATATCCTGGTACATGTCCTACAACACACCACAGTATAACCTGGTACATGTCCTACAACACACCACAGTACATCCTGGTACATGTCCTACAACACACCACAGTATAACCTGGTACATCCTGGTACATGTCCTGCAACACACCACAGTATAACCTGGTACATGTCCTACAACACACCACAGTATAACCTGGTACATGTCCTACAACACACCACAGTATAACCTGGTACATGTCCTACAACACACCACAGTATAACCCGGTACATGTCCTACAACACACCACAGTACATCCTGGTACATGTCCTACAACACACCACAGTATAACCTGGTACATGTCCTACAACACACCACAGTATAACCTGGTACATGTCCTACAACACACCACAGTATATCCTGGTACATCCTGGTACATGTCCTACAACACACCACAGTATAACCTGGTACATGTCCTACAACACACCACAGTATATCCTGGTACATCCTGGTACATGTCCTATAACACACCACAGTATATCCTATGTGTTGTTGTGTATTGGTAGATATTACTGCACTGTTGGAGCTAGGAACACAAGCATTTCACTACAACCCACAATAACATCTGATAAATATGTGTATGTGACCAATAACATCTGATAAATATGGACCAATAACATCTGATAAATATGGACCAATAACATCTGATAAATATGGACAAATAACATCTGATAAATATGTGTCTGTGACCAATAACATCTGTTAAATATGGACCAATAACATCTGATAAATATGGACCAATAACATCTGATAAATATGTGTCTGTGACCAATAACATCTGTTAAATATGGACCAATAACATCTGTTAAATATGGACCAATAACATCTGATAAATATGGACCAATAACATCTGTTAAATATGGACCAATAACATCTGATAAATATGGACCAATAACATCTGTTAAATATGGACCAATAACATCTGATAAATATGGACCAATAACATCTGATAAATATGGACCAATAACATCTGTTAAATATGGACCAATAACATCTGATAAATATGGACCAATAACATCTGTTAAATATGGACCAATAACATCTGATAAATATGGACCAATAACATCTGTTAAATATGGACCAATAACATCTGATAAATATGGACCAATAACATCTGTTAAATATGGACCAATAACATCTGATAAATATGGACCAATAACATCTGTTAAATATGGACCAATAACATCTGATAAACATGGACCAATAACATCTGTTAAATATGGACCAATAACATCTGATAAATATGTGTCTGTGACCAATAACATCTGTTAAATATGGACCAATAACATCTGATAAACATGTGTCTGTGACCAATAACATCTGATAAATATGGACCAATAACATCTGTTAAATATGGACCAATAACATCTGATAAATATGGACCAATAACATCTGATAAACATGTGTCTGTGACCAATAACATCTGTTAAATATGGACCAATAACATCTGATAAATATGGACCAATAACATCTGATAAACATGTGTCTGTGACCAATAACATCTGTTAAATATGGACCAATAACATCTGTTAAATATGGACCAATAACATTTGTTAAATATGGACCAATAACATCTGATAAACATGGACCAATAACATCTGATAAATATGGACCAATAACATCTGATAAACATGTGTCTGTGACCAATAACATCTGATAAATATGGACCAATAACATCTGATAAATATGTGTCTGTGACCAATAACATCTGATAAACATGGATCAATAACATCTGATAAACATGGACCAATAACATCTGATAAACATGTGTCTGTAACCAATAACATCTGATAAACATGTGTCTGTGATCAATAACATCTGATAAACATGTGTCTGTGATCAATAACATCTGATAAACATGTGTCTGTGATCAATAACATCTGATAAATATGGACCAATAACATCTGATAAATATGTGTCTGTAACCAATAACATCTGATAAACATGTGTCTGTGATCAATAACATCTGATAAATATGGACCAATAACATCTGTTAAATATGGACCAATAACATCTGATAAATATGGACCAATAACATCTGATAAATATGGACCAATAACATCTGATAAATATGGACCAATAACATCTGTTAAATATGGACCAATAACATCTGTTAAATATGTGTCTGTGACCAATAACATCTGATAAACATGTGTCTGTGACCAATAACATCTGTTAAATATGGACCAATAACATCTGATAAATATGGACCAATAACATCTGATAAACATGTGTCTGTGACCAATAACATCTGTTAAATATGGACCAATAACATCTGATAAATATGGACCAATAACATCTGATAAATATGTGTCTGTGACCAATAACATCTGTTAAATATGGACCAATAACATCTGATAAATATGGACCAATAACATCTGTTAAATATGGACCAATAACATCTGATAAATATGGACCAATAACATCTGTTAAATATGGACCAATAACATCTGATAAATATGGACCAATAACATCTGATAAACATGTGTCTGTGACCAATAACATCTGATAAATATGGACCAATAACATCTGTTAAATATGGACCAATAACATCTGTTAAATATGGACCAATAACATCTGATAAATATGGACCAATAACATCTGATAAACATGTGTCTGTGACCAATAACATCTGTTAAATATGGACCAATAACATCTGATAAACATGGACCAATAACATCTGATAAATATGGACCAATAACATCTGTTAAATATGGATCAATAACATCTGATAAATATGGACCAATAACATCTGATAAATATGGACCAATAACATCTGATAAACATGTGTCTGTGACCAATAACATCTGTTAAATATGGACCAATAACATCTGTTAAATATGTGTCTGTAACCAATAACATCTGATAAATATGGACCAATAACATCTGATAAATATGGACCAATAACATCTGATAAATATGGACCAATAACATCTGTTAAATATGGACCAATAACATCTGTTAAATATGTGTCTGTGACCAATAACATCTGATAAATATGGACCAATAACATCTGATAAATATGGACCAATAACATCTGATAAACATGTGTCTGTGACCAATAACATCTGTTAAATATGGACCAATAACATCTGATAAATATGGACCAATAACATCTGATAAACATGTGTCTGTGACCAATAACATCTGTTAAATATGGACCAATAACATCTGATAAATATGGACCAATAACATCTGTTAAATATGGACCAATAACATCTGATAAATATGGACCAATAACATCTGATAAATATGGACCAATAACATCTGATAAACATGTACATGTGACCAATAACATCTGATTTGATTCATAATAAGCTGGTCTTCAATACATCTAAAACTAAAAGCATTGTATTTGGTTCACAACCTCTAAGATCTAAACCTCAACTGGGGAAGAAGTTGAATTCCTAGGAGTAACACTGGATGGTCAATTATCATGAATCAAGTCCTATTGACAAAGTTGTTGTGAAGATGGGGGAGAGGTATGTCTGTTTTTAAAATATGTTCTGCGTTTTTTGACACAAAGATCATCTGTACTAGTTGTTCAGACTCTGGCCTTGACCCATCTTGATTACTGTCTGGTAATGTGGTCAGGTGCAGTAATGAAAGACCTAACAACGCTGCAGCTGGCTCAGAGCAGAGCGGCACACCTCGCCCTTTAACTACACACACAGAACTGACATCAACGACATGCCAGTCTTTCCTGGTTGAGGGTTGACGAGAGATCAATTGCTTCTCTTCTAGTTTTTATGAGAAATATTACTGTGATTTAAAATTCCCGATCTGCTTAATCAATATAGTTCATACATCCATACAACATACCCTAACAAGACCACCAGAGGTCTCTTCACAAGTTCCCCAAAGGTCCAAAAGGAATTCACGGCAACTCACGGTATTATACAGAGGCATGATCGCATGGATCTCCCTTTCATCTCCAATTTGCTCAAGCAAACAGAAAAATTACCTTTCAAAAAACAACAACATCTCATGGAACGGCGGGACTGTGAGGGGAACACACATTATTTTGTTGTGTTGTGGTATTGTTTGTATATGGTTGGACTTTTAATGTGCGTGATCCTTGTCTATCAGTGTATCAGTGTATTGTTATTTGTCATGCTCTTTTGTGTGTGTCTTCCCCCAGGAAGAGTAGCTGCTGCTAATGGGGATCCCGATTAAACAAATAAATAAACAAACCACAGCAGAGATAAACAACAAACTCAGCAGCAAAAAAAAATAAATGTCCTCTCACTGTCAACTGCGTTTTATTTTTCAGCAAACAGTAAATATTTGTATGAACATAAGATTCAACAACTGAGACATAAACTGAACAAGTTCCACAGACATGTGACTAACAGAAATGGAATAATGTGTCCCTGAAGAAAGGGGGGGTCAAAATCAAAAGTAACAGTCAGTATCTGGTGTGGCCACCAGCTGCATTAAGTACTGCAGTGCATCTCCTCATGGACTGCACCAGATTTGCCAGTTCTTGCTGTGAGATGTTACCCCACTCTTCCACCAAGTCACCTGCAAGTTCCCGGACATTTCTGGGGGGAATGGCCTAGGCCTAACCCTCCGATCCAACGGGTCTCAGACGTGCTCAATGGGATAGAGATCTGGGCTCTTTGCTGGCCATGGATGAACACTGACATTCCTGTCTTGCAGGAAATCACGCACAGAACAAGCAGTATGGCTGGTGGCGCTGTCATACTGGAGGGTCATGTCAGGATGAGCCTGCAGGAAGGGTACCACATGAGGGAGGAGGATGTCTTCCCTGTAACGCACAGCGTTGAGATTGCCTGCAATGACAACAAGCTCAGTCCGATGACGCTGTGACACACCGCCCCAGACCATGATGGACCCTCCACCGCCCAAATCAATCCCGCTCCAGAGTACAGGCCTCGGTGTAATGCTCATTCCTTCAACGATAAACGCGAATTCGACCATCACCCCTGGTGAGACAAAACCGCGACTCGTCAGTGAAGAGCACTTTTTGACAGTCCTGTCTGGTCCAGCGACGGTGGGTTTGTGCCCATAGGTGAAGTTGTTGCCGGTGATGTCTGGTGAGGACCTGCCTTACAACAGGCCTACAATCCCTCAGTCCAGCCTCTCTCAGCCTATTGTGGACAGTCTGAGCACTGATGGAGGGATTGTGCGTTCCTGGTGTAACTCGGGCAGCTGTTGTTGCCATCCTTTACCTGTCCCACAGTGTGATGTTCGGATGTACCAATGCTGTGCAGGTGTTGCTACACGTGGTCTGCCACTGCAAGGATGATCAGCTGTCTGTCCTGTCTCCCTGTAGAGCTTCTTATCCTGGCCACATCTGCAGTCCTCATGCCTCCTTGCAGCATGCCTAAGGCACGTTCACGCAGATGAGCAGGGACCCTGGGCGTCTTTCTTTTGGTGTTTTTCAGAGTCAGTAGAAAGGCCTCTTTAGTGTCCTAAGTTTTCATAACTGTGACCTTAATTGCCTACCGTCTGTAAGCTGTTAGTGTCTTAACGACCGTTCCACAGGTGCATGTTCATTAATTGTTTATGGTTCATTGAACAAGCATGGGAAACAGTGTTTAAACCCTTTACAATGAAGATCTGTGAAGTTATTTGGATTTTTACAAATTATCTTTGAAAGACAGGGTCCTGAAAAAGGGACGTTTCATTTTTTGCTGGGTTTAGTATGTGGCGTGGAGTTATAGTTTGTGTAGATGAACTTGGAAATGAAAAGCATGACTTGTGTTTGAAACAGCTGACATTATTAGGTATATAGAAAGGACTCTGATATCTTGAATAAATCCAGTTTCATTCTCTCTCTTTCACCTCCTCACCTCGCTACCTCTCCCTCACCTCCCCTCCTCCTCACCTCGCTACCGCTCCCTCACCTCCCCTCCTTCTCCTCCTCCTCACCCCTTTCCTCGACCCCTTCTTCACCTCCTCACCTCTCCCTCACCTCCCCTCCTCCTCCTCCTCCTCCTCCTCCTCCTCCTCCTCCTCACCTCGCTACCTCTCCCTCACCTCCCCTCCTCCTCCTCCTCCTCACCCCTTTCCTCGACCCCTCCCTCACCTCCTCCTCCCCCGCTCCTCCTCTCCAGGTGGGGGAGAACCGTAGGGTGCTCCATGCGGTGCGCTCCCTGTTAGAGGAGTTCAGATCAGAGTTGAGGGAGGAGGAGAACAGGAGGTGCCAGCTGCAGCAGAACTATGCCAATGACAAGGCTTCCTGGGAGGTCAAATGGGCAGAGATGAAGTGTCACGTTGCTCAGGTAACTCTAATCCAGACACGCACGCACACACACACACACACACACACACACACACACACACACACACACACACACACACACACAGAGAGAGAGAGAGAGAGCTACGCCAACAACAAGGCATCCTAGAAGGTCAAATAGGCTGAGATAAAGTGTCACGTTGCTCAAGTAACTTACTCAAGATGTCTGCCTTAGAGAGATTATAGATACAGCATCACTGGGATGTAGATGTCTGCCTTAAAGAGATTATAGAGACAGCATCACTGGGGTGTAGATGTCTGCCTTAAATAGACAGCATCACTGGGATGCAGATGTCTGCCTTAAAGAGATTATAGAGACAGCATCACTGGGATGCAGATGTCTGCCTTAAATAGACAGCATCACTGGGATGCAGATGTCTGCCTTAAAGAGATTATAGAGACAGCATCACCGGGATGTAGATGTCTGCCTTAAATAGACAGCATCACTGGGATGCAGATGTCTGCCTTAAAGAGATTATAGAGACAGCATCACTGGGATGTAGATGTCTGCCTTAAATAGACAGCATCACTGGGATGCAGATGTCTGCCTTAAATAGACAGCATCACTGGGATGTAGATGTCTGCCTTACAGAAATTAGAGAGACAGCATCACTGGGATGTAGATGTCTGCCTTAAATAGACAGCATCACTGGGATGCAGATGTCTGCCTTAAAGAGATTATAGAGACAGCATCACTGGGATGTAGATGTCTGCCTTAAAGAGACAGCACCACTAGGATGTAGATGTCTGCCTTAAATAGACAGCATCACTGGGATGTAGATGTCTGCCTTACAGAAATTAGAGAGACAGCATCACTGGGATGTAGATGTCTGCCTTAAAGAGACAGCATCACTGGGATGGAGATGTCTGCCTTAAAGAGATTATAGAGACAGCATCACTGGGATGCAGATGTCTGCCTTAAAGAGATTATAGAGACAGCATCACTGGGATGTAGATGTCTGCCTTAGAGACAGCATCACTGGGATGTAGATATCTGCCTTAAAGAGATTAGAGAGACAGCATCACTGGGATGTAGATGTCTGCCTTACAGAGATTAGAGAGACAGCATCACTGGGATGTAGATGTCTGCCTTAAAGAGATTAGAGAGACAGCATCACTGGGATGTAGATGTCTGCCTTACAGAGATTAGAGAGACAGCATCACTGGGATGCAGATGTCTGCCTTAAAGAGATTATAGAGACAGCATCACTGGGATGTAGATGTCTGCCTGAAAGAGACAGCATCACTGGGATGTAGATGTCTGCCTTAAAGAGACAGCATCACTGGGATGTAGATGTCTGCCTTAAAGAGATTATAGATACAGCATCACTGGGATGCAGATGTCTGCCTGAAAGAGACAGCATCACTGGGATGTAGATGTCTGCCTGAAAGAGACAGCATTACTGGGATGCAGATGTCTGCCTGAAAGAGACAGCATCACTGGGATGCAGATATCTGCCTTAAAGAGGCAGCATCACTGGGATGCAGATATCTGCCTTAAAGAGGCAGCATCACTGGGATGCAGATATCTGCCTTAAAGGATGGATCTCACAGTAAGTATATGGATAATACGTTAATGTAGGCCTGAAGGTCTCTTGGCTCCTGAGAAGTGAAAGGCTGGTGATGCAGTGTGATGTGGCTCAGGTACACAGATGGTGCTGTCTGCAGTCAAAGGGCCTGAATATGTGTCCTACCTTCCTCTCGTTCTTGAGGTTATTAATGAGCAAACACAGTTACAGATAACGCTGGTCACCTTTTAAAGAGACCGCAGCGCTGACACAGGTCTAACTATTGTAACACTTGTGAGGTTCGTCTTGGCTCAGGACAGTCGTTTTTGTCTGAGAATAACCAACTGTGTCTGTTCGTAATCCGTTTTTTTTTTTTTTTGTGTTTGAGCTCCAACATTTCGAGCCAAAACCCAGTGAGCCAAATTATAAATCAAATTATAACCACAAATGATACATCTCTTTATTGCATATCCATTCAATGATAAAACATGTTGTTCATAGCAGTTTTGCATATTATTTCCTATGACAATGAGAATGTTTGATATTCCTCTACAGAACACCGACTGGCTGTTTCTTCCTCTGGTTCCTTATATCAATATATATTATTATAATTATATTATTTATTATATATATATATATATATATCAATTATATCAACTTCTTATAAAACAATGTGGAGGTTTTCTGTAGTTCGTTTTCACTGCAGTTTTACAATACAGGCTGCTGAAAATATATATATCGTAGATATCTGTTCACAACACAAATAACTTCCATCTAATAACAAATATTTATCAAACTATCAACCTGATTGTAGTCTGGCCATCTGGCAGACTGATTGTAGTCAGGCCATCTGGCCATCTGACAGACTGATTGTAGTCTGGCCATCTGGCCATCTGACAGACTGATTGTAGGCAGGCCATCTGACAGACTGATTGTAGTCAGGCCATCTGGCCATCTGACAGACTGATTATAGTCAGGTCATCTGACAGACTGATTGTAGTCAGGCCATCTGACAGACTGATTGTAGTCAGGCCATCTGGCCATCTGACAGACTGATTATAGTCAGGTCATCTGACAGACTGATTGTAGTCAGGCCATCTGACCATCTGACAGACTGATTGTAGTCAGGCCATCTGGCCATCTGACAGACTGATTGTAGTCAGGCCATCTGACAGACTGATTGTAGTCAGGCCATCTGGCCATCTGACAGACTGATTGTAGTCAGGTCATTTGACAGACTGATTGTAGTCAGGCCATCTGGCCATCTGACAGACTGATTGTAGTCAGGCCATCTGACAGACTGATTGTAGTCAGGTCATCTGACAGACTGATTGTAGTCAGGTCATCTGACAGACTGATTGTAGGCAGGCCATCTGACCATCTGACAGACTGATTGTAGTCAGGTCATTTGACAGACTGATTGTAGTCAGGTCATCTGACAGACTGATTGTAGGCAGGCCATCTGACCATCTGACAGACTGATTATAGTCAGGTCATCTGACAGACTGATTGTAGTCAGGCCATCTGACCATCTGACAGACTGATTGTAGTCAGGTAATCTGACCATCTGACAGACTGATTGTAGTCAGGTCATCTGACCATCTGACAGACTGATTGTAGTCAGGTCATCTGACCATCTGACAGACTGATTGTAATCAGGTCATTTGACAGACTGATTGTAGTCAGGTCATCTGACAGACTGATTGTAGGCAGGCCATCTGACCATCTGACAGACTGATTGTAGGCAGGCCATCTGACCATCTGACAGACTGATTATAGTCAGGTCATCTGACAGACTGATTGTAGTCAGGCCATCTGACCATCTGACAGACTGATTGTAGTCAGGTCATCTGACCATCTGACAGACTGATTGTAGTCAGGTCACCTGACAGACTGATTGTAGTCAGGTCATCTGACCATCTGACAGACTGATTGTAGTCAGGTCATCTGACCATCTGACAGACTGATTGTAGTCAGGTCATCTGACAGACTGATTGTAGTCAGGCCATCTGACCATCTGACAGACTGATTGTAGTCAGGTCATCTGACCATCTGACAGACTGATTGTAGTCAGGTCATCTGACCATCTGACAGACTGATTGTAGTCAGGTCACCTGACAGACTGATTGTAGTCAGGTCATCTGACCATCTGACAGACTGATTGTAGTCAGGTCATCTGACCATCTGACAGACTGATTGTAGTCAGGTCATCTGACCATCTGACAGACTGATTGTAGTCAGGTCATCTGATAGACGGATTGTAGTCAGGTCACCTGACAGACTGAGTTTCTCCTGGTCAGCTCACACGGTCAGTAGAAGGACTCATCCTCATACTTCACCACATTGTTATGGATTGGTCTTCAACTGTATTAATCTATTGCCTGTCTGTTTATGTGTTCAACCAGCTGGAAGAGGAGAGACGAGAAGAGAAAGGAGAGGTGAGAGGAGAGACGCAGGTAGGAGGAGGAGGAGGAGATCCAGACTGGGCCTTTAAACAGGAGCGAGAGGAGCACCGTTGCCTCCTGGCAGAGAGCCACAGCACCTCCCTGGACCTCCACTGGAAGCTGCAGCATGGAGAGAAGAGGTGGGGGAGGGAGAGGAGAGGCCTACTGGAACGCTTCGACCAGGAGAGACAAGAGTGGGACAGCAACATGAGAAACATGCACCACGAGATGGAGAGGGTGAGGAGGGGGAGAGAGGAGGTGAAGGGAGAGAGGAGGAGGAGGGAGGGAGGGAGGGAGGGAGGGAGGGAGGGAGGGAGGGAGGGAGGGAGGGAGAGGCCTACTGGAACGCTTCGACCAGGAGAGACAAGTGGGACAGCAACAGGAGGTGAAGGGAGAAAGGAGGGAGAGGAGGGGACGGGAGGTAGGGAGAGAGGAGTGAGAGGAGGGGGAGGGGGAGAGAGGAGGTGAACGGAGAGAGGAGGGAGAGGAGAGGAGGTAGGGGGAGAGTAGTGAGAGGAGGAGGGGACGGAGGGACAGAGGAGAGAGATGGGGGAGGGGGAGAGAGGGAGGGAGGTGGAGGGGAGAGGAGGGAGATGAGGGGAAGGGGGAGATGAGGGGAGAGAGTGAGGGCAAGGGGGAGAGAGGAAGGAGAGAAGAGGGAGAGAGAAGAAAGGAATAGAAGTTAATATTCACACCATTATATGTCTGAGAAGTTTTGAAATGCATAAGATACACAGTTAATAATGATGAAATCCTTGTGTTAGTTTAATTGATATCTCTGAAGAGGAAGGAACAATGTCTCACAGTGTTATGCTTATGGCATTATAATATGATCACTGAAAATTATGACCATGTACATTTTGTTCTTATTTCCCTCTCCCTGTCCTCCTCTCTCTCTTCCCATTCCCTCTCCTCCCTCCTTCCTTTCCTCTCTTCCCTTTCTCTCTCTCTCCCTCTCCTCTCTATCCTCCCCCCACAGCTACAGAGAGAGCTTAAAGTACGAAGGGGCAGCGAGGGCTCACCAACTGACATCAAAGAAGGGGAGAGAGCAGGAGGACACAGGGGTGTCTTTTCCCCCCAGGAGAGCCCATGCAAGGCCCCTCGCTCCCCAAGGTCACCACGCTTTCCTCGCTCTGCCATCCCAGGCCCTGTTTCCCTCCCCACCCGCTCCCACTCGGACTCAGAGGCCCATGAAGAGCAGGGGGCTGTAGTGAGGTTCAGAGGCGCAACGGAGAACCTTTTCCTGGACGCTCTGACACTGGACCCCCTGGGTGGCCTGAGGGGCCCACCTCCCTGCAGACTGGACTCTGACAAGAGGTTCCCCTGTTTGAACCAGGTGAGACATGTTAGAACTAATTCTCTATGTAGTATGGGGAGGTGGACAGGGCTCTGGTCTATAGTAGTGTACTATATAGGGAATAGGGCTCTGGTCTATAGTAGTGCACTATATAGGGAATAGGGCTCTGGTCTATAGTAGTGTACTATATAGGGAATAGGGCTCTGGTCTATAGTAGTGCACTATATAGGGAATAGGGCTCTGGTCTATAGTAGTGCACTATATAGGGAATAGGGCTCTGGTCTATAGTAGTGCACTATATAGGGAATAGGGTCTATAGTAGTGCACTATATATAGGGAATAGGGTCTATAGTAGTGCACTATATAGGGAATAGGGCTCTGGTCTATAGTAGTGCACTATATAGGGAATAGGGCTCTGGTCTATAATAGTGCACTATATAGGGAATAGGGCTCTGGTCTATAGTAGTGCACTATATAGGGAATAGGGCTCTGGTCTATAGCAGTGCACTATATAGGGAATAGGGCTCTGGTCTATAGTAGTGCACTATATAGGGAATAGGGTCTATAGTAGTGCACTATATAGGGAATAGGGCTCTGGTCTATAGTAGTGCACTATATAGGGAATAGGGCTCTGGTCTATAGTAGTGCACTATATAGGGAATAGGGCTCTGGTCTATAGTAGTGTACTATATAGGGAATAGGGCTCTGGTCTATATTAGTGCACTATATAGGGAATAGGGTCTAAAGTAGTGCACTATATAGGGAATAGGGTCTATAGTAGTGCACTATATAGGGAATAGGGCTCTGGTCTATAGTAGTGCACTATATAGGGAATAGGGTCTAAAGTAGTGCACTATATAGGGAATAGGGTCTATAGTAGTGCAAGATATAGGGAATAGGGCTCTGGTCTATAGTAGTGCACTCTATAGGGAATAGGGTCTATAGTAGTGCACTCTATAGGGAATAGGGTCTATAGTAGTGCACTATATAGGGAATAGGGTCTAAAGTAGTGCACTCTATAGGGAATAGGGTCTATAGTAGTGCACTATATAGGGAATAGGGTCTATAGTAGTGCACTATATAGGGAATAGGGTGCCATTTGGGACATAGTCCAGGACTGTATAAAAGTCACAGTTAACCCCTAAAGTGTTTTCAGACCTCAAAGAGTGGTCTTTTTCAATACTGGTCCAGTGCAGGGTTTTGTACCAGCCAACACCAACACTTCTCTTTGTGTGTGTGTGTGTGTGTATGTGTGTGTGTGTGTGTGTGTGTGTCTGTTTGTGTGTGTGTGTGTGTGTGTCTGTTTGTGTGTGTGTGTGTGTCTGTTTGTGTGTGTGTGCGTGTCTGTTTGTGTGTGTGTGTGAGTCTGTTTGTGTGTGTGTGAGTCTGTTTGTGTGTGTGTGTGTGTGTGTGTGTGTGTGTGTGTGTGTGCGTGTGTGTGAGTCTGTTTGTGTGTGTGTGTGTGTGTGTGTGTGTGTGAGTCTGTTTGTGTGTGTGTGTGTGTGTATGTGTGTGTGTGTGTGTGTGTGTGTGTGTGTGTGTGTGTGTGTGTGTGTGTGTGTGTGTGTGTGTGTGTGTGTGTGTGTGTGTGTGTGTGTGTGTGTGTGTGTGTGTGAGATTTCAGGCTCTGAATGAGATCCCAGACAGAGAGGGCCCCTCGAAGTACCAGGAGGAGGAGGAGGAGATGGGTTTTGGCAGCCTGCTCAGGTAACAACCTTATTGTTACTGTGACAACCTGTCCTTGTTGTTACTGTGACAACCTGTCCTTGTTGTTACTGTGACAACCTGTCTTTGTTGTTACTGTGACAACCTGTCTTTGTTGTTACTGTGACAACCTGTCCTTGTTGTTATTGTGACAACCTGTCCTTGTTGTTACTGTGACAACCTGTCCTTGTTGTTACTGTGACAACCTGTCCTTGTTGTTACTGTGACAACCTGTCCTTGTTGTTACTGTGACAACCTGGCCTTGTTGTTACTGTGACAACCTGTCCTTGTTGTTACTGTGACAACCTGTCCTTGTTGTTACTGTGACAACCTGTCCTTGTTGTTACTGTGACAACCTGTCCTTGTTGTTACTGTGACAACCTGTCCTTGTTGTTACTGTGACAACCTGTCCTTGTTGTTACTGTGACAACCTGTCCTTGTTGTTACTGTGACAACCTGACCTTGTTGTTACTGTGACAACCTGTCCTTGTTGTTACTGTGACAACCTGTCCTTGTTGTTACTGTGACAACCTGTCCTTGTTGTTACTGTGACAACCTGTCCTTGTTGTTACTGTGACAACCTGTCCTTGTTGTTACTGTGACAACCTGGCCTTGTTGTTACTGTGACAACCTGTCCTTGTTGTTACTGTGACAACCTGTCCTTGTTGTTACTGTGACAACCTGTCCTTGTTATTACTGTAGGTGTGACTTACCTGGATTCATCCAAATGATGTTATTACTGGTATTGTTTCCACTTATCGTATCTAGACAGGCTGCCATTTTAACATTTACAATAGATATGTTTTCTGCTTTTGGCTGTTGTGTGCTCTGACCTCCACTCACTGTATATTTAGTAAGTCTACTGTACTGATACATCCTTTGGGTAAAGAAATGACTGCTGTAGGAAGGGATTTTCCCTGATGGTTTGTGTGGAAGCACCTCTGTGAAGCAGCTCTGTGAAGAAGCTCTGTGAAGCACCTCTGTGAAGCACCTCTGTGAAGCATCTCTGTGAAGCACCTCTGTGAAGCACCTCTGTGAAGAAGCTCTGTGAAGAAGCTCTGTGAAGCAGCTCTGTGAGGCACCTCTGTGAAGCAGCTCTGTGAAGCACCTCTGTGAAGCAGCTCTGTGAAGCACCTCTGTGAAGCACCTCTGTGAAGAAGCTCTGTGAAGAAGCTCTGTGAAGAAGCTCTGTGAAGCAGCTCTGTGAAGAAGCTATTTGTGAAAGATCGTAATGGTACATGATCCAAGTCATTGCAGCCTGATGATTAATTATTGAATCATTTTATAGCGATCCCTAATGAAATGAAATGCATTAACTGGCCTTCACTAGATGTTTTTATGCTCTGTGAAGAGAGGCTGTAACATGTAGTTTAGACAAGAGATATGCCAGAGACAGTCCTGCCTGTGAAGAGAGGCTCTAGCATGTAGTTTAGACAAGAGATATGCCAGAGACAGTCCTGCCTGTGAAGAGAGGCTCTAGCATGTAGTTTAGACAAGAGATATGCCAGAGACAGTCCTGCCTGTGAAGAGAGGCTCTAGCATGTAGTTTAGACAAGAGATATGCCAGAGACAGTCCTGCCTGTGAAGAGAGGCTCTAGCATGTAGTTTAGACAAGAGATATGACAGAGACAGTCCTGCCTGTGCTGTTTATCTCTGTCATGTCCTTACCTACGTCTTCCTTCTAGTGACAGGATTCAGCGGTGGATCTGTGATGCTGATGTACTGAATCCTCTCTGCACTCTCTCCTCTTCTCTCCTTTGCTACATTGTCTGATAATGTGTTTTCACTGACACCTTTTCTCTCCTCCTCCTCAGGGCTAAGTCGGTCTGTTCCATGAGTGACTTCCAGCGTCTGATGGACAGCTCTCCATTCCTGCCTGACAGGGGTCGTCATGGTGACCGTGGCCGTGACGACGTGACTCCGCCGCTGTCACCCGACGACCTGAAGTACATTGAGGAGTTCAACAGTAAGGGTTGGGACTTCCCTGTCCCTGGCCCATCCCCGACACCAGGCCACCACACCCCTACAGCCATGGAGGCCTGGGCAGAACGGCCCGCTTCAGGTACTGAATTTTGCTCATGGGTTTAACGCTGTCGGTTTTTACCATCACCATTTACATTTTTTATTTACATTTTTTATTTTTTCAATACAAAACATACACATGCAAATGACAACATCACACAAACATTCACAGCATCACCCCTACCCAGAACCACCTGCTCCCCCCCCCCCCCATCTCCAGCGCATCACTCTCCTCCACATGGCCTCAAACTGCAGCTCTCCGTGGCCCAAGCACTTTCAACATTTAGATAATAAAGCATTTAACCTTCCCGTTGTCTTAACGACGGCGGATTGGTTGATTTCCAGTTGTTTTTTTTCAAGATGATTGACGATAAAAGTGTCGTCCAACCCGTCAGGTATCTCACTGCTCCCTCATATGTCGTGTCGAGAAATCTGCAGATAGACGGATTAAAAAGTACATTTACGTTGTAATACTTTCTGACTGACAACTTTCTAACTCCGCCCATAACTGTATGACATCATAACATTCCCAGGAGGTATGGATTATTGAGTTAGTTTCAACTTTCTAACTCCGCCCATAACTTTATGACATCATTACATTCCCAGAAGGCCTGGATTATTGAGTTAGTTTCAACTTTCTAACTCCGCCCATAACTTTATGACATCATAACATTCCCAGAAGGCCTGGATTATTGAGTTAGTTTCAACTTTCTAACTCCGCCCATAACTTTATGACATCATAACATTCCCAGAAGGTATGGATTATTGAGTTAGTTTCAACTTTCTAACTCCGCCCATAACTTTATGACATCATAACATTCCCAGAAGGTATGGATTATTGAGTTAGTTTCAACTTTCTAACTCCGTCCATAACTTTATGACATCATAACATTCCCAGGAGGTATGGATTATTGAGTTAGTTTCAACTTTCTAACTCCGCCCATAACTTTATGACATCGTAACATTCCCAGAAGGCATGGATTATTGAGTTAGTTTCAACTTTCTAACTCCGCCCATAACTTTATGACATCATAACATTCCCAGAAGGCCTGGATTATTGAGTTAGTTTCAACTTTCTAACTCCGCCCATAACTTTATGACATCATAACATTCCCAGAAGGCCTGGATTATTGAGTTAGTTTCAACTTTCTAACTCCGCCCATAACTTTATGACATCATAACATTCCCAGAAGGCCTGGATTATTGAGTTAGTTTCAACTTTCTAACTCCGCCCATAACTTTATGACATCGTAACATTCCCAGAAGGCATGGATTATTGAGTTAGTTTCAACTTTCTAACTCCGCCCATAACTTTATGACATCATAACATTCCCAGAAGGCCTGGATTATTGAGTTAGTTTCAACTTTCTAACTCCGCCCATAACTTTATGACATCATAACATTCCCAGAAGGCCTGGATTATTGAGTTAGTTTCAACTTTCTAACTCCGCCCATAACTTTATGACATCATAACATTCCCAGAAGGCCTGGATTATTGAGTTAGTTTCAACTTTCTAACTCCGCCCATAACTTTATGACATCATAACATTCCCAGAAGGCCTGGATTATTGAGTTAGTTTCAACTTTCTAACTCCGCCCATAACTTTATGACATCATAACATTCCCAGAAGGCCTGGATTATTGAGTTAGTTTCAACTTTCTAACTCCGCCCATAACTTTATGACATCATAACATTCCCAGAAGGCCTGGATTATTGAGTTAGTTTCAACTTTCTAACTACTGGATTAAGCGTAGATTTTACGTTAACTGTAATTTAGTTAGTTATGATCCAACTGTCCCTCCGTCTTGTGACAATATCAGTTCTTTGTAAGTCTTGGTTCCAGTAGTTTATATTTATTTCTAATATAATTTGATGTCAAAAAGATTTCAAATCAAAAGATGTCTTGATATGAAACATTTAAATTGTTCCAAAGGGCTGTGTTTTAAGCGAGGGATATTGGTTCTCCGAGAATCCTTTTCAGAGCTGTATTAGTTAGAATTCTAGTTCTAATCATTCCACATTCTCTCTCTGACTCCCAGAACCATTCCAGCCGGCCTCGTGGTTCCTAACCACCAGCGCCACTTTGACCACCAATACCCAATCCAGCCACGAGCCCCCCTGCCCACCACACTGCCAGCGCTCCCCACTCAGGGGAAACGGGGGTAACATAGGAGGGGGAGCAGGGGTCCACGTCTCCCACAGCCCCACCCGATCCCCCGGGCCCTCCGATCAAGACTACCTGTACCCCAAAGGAACTAAGGGGCAAGGGGGTGGGGGTGTTGGTGAGGCAGGGGGTGCCTCCGGGATTGGGGGGGTAGGAGGTCCAGACGAGGTGTTTGGTGATGGTAGGTGGCCTCCTTCCTGTCATAAGGAGTTATTAGAGGGTGGGGGGGGGGTTGGGGGTCCCATCCCCACGGTGGGGTACGCGTCGTCTCTGGAGCTGCAGCTGTCACGGAACCTCAGTGATGACATGAAGGAGGTGGCCTTCTCCGTTAGGAACTACCGCTCTGGCACCTCGGACCACCTGGAGCAACAGAGACAGGTCTGTTGACGTTGTATCTGTTGTTGTTGTCTAGCTGTTCATCCATCTAGTCTGTTGTCTAGCTGTTCATCCATCTAGTCTGTTGTCTAGCTGTTCATCCATCTAGTCTGTTGTCTAGCTGTTCATCCATCTAGTCTGTTGTTCATCCATCTAGTCTGTTGTTCATCCATCTAGTCTGTTGTTCATCCATCTAGTCTGTTGTTCATCCATCTAGTCTGTTGTTCATCCATCTAGTCTGTTGTCTAGCTGTTCATCCATCTAGTCTGTTGTTCATCCATCTAGTCTGTTGTTCATCCATCTAGTCTGTTGTTCATCCATCTAGTCTATTGTTCATCCATCTAGTCTGTTGTTCATCCATCTAGTCTGTTGTCTAGCTGTTCATCCATCTAGTATGTTGTTCATCCATCTAGTCTGTTGTTCATCCATCTAGTCTGTTGTCTAGCTGTTCATCCGTCTAGCTGTTCATCCATCTAGTCTGTTGTTCATCCATCTAGTCTGTTGTTCATCCATCTAGTCTGTTGTTCATCCATCTAGTCTATTGTTCATCCATCTAGTCTGTTGTTCATCCATCTAGTCTGTTGTTCATCCATCTAGTCTGTTGTTCATCCATCTAGTCTGTTGTTCATCCATCTAGTCTGTTGTTCATCCATCTAGTCTGTTGTTCATCCATCTAGTCTGTTGTTCATCCATCTAGTCTGTTGTCTAGCTGTTCATCCATCTAGTATGTTGTTCATCCATCTAGTCTGTTGTCTAGTTGTTCATCCATCTAGTCTGTTGTTCATCCATCTAGTCTGTTGTCTAGCTGTTCATCCATCTAGTCTGTTGTTCATCCATCTAGTCTGTTGTCTAGCTGTTCATCCATCTAGTATGTTGTTCATCCATCTAGTCTGTTGTTCATCCATCTAGTCTGTTGTCTAGCTGTTCATCCGTCTAGCTGTTCATCCATCTAGTCTGTTGTTCATCCATCTAGTCTGTTGTTCATCCATCTAGTCTGTTGTTCATCCATCTAGTCTGTTGTTCATCCATCTAGTCTGTTGTCTAGCTGTTCATCCATCTAGTCTGTTGTTCATCCATCTAGTCTGTTGTTCATCCATCTAGTCTGTTGTTCATCCATCTAGTCTGTTGTTCATCCATCTAGTCTGTTGTTCATCCATCTAGTCTGTTGTTCATCCATCTAGTCTGTTGTCTAGCTGTTCATCCATCTAGTCTGTTGTTCATCCATCTAGTCTGTTGTTCATCCATCTAGTCTGTTGTTCATCCATCTAGTCTGTTGTTCATCCATCTAGTCTGTTGTCTAGCTGTTCATCCGTCTAGTCTGTTGTCTAGCTGTTCATCCATCTAGTCTGTTGTTCATCCATCTAGTCTGTTGTTCATCCATCTAGTCTGTTGTTCATCCATCTAGTCTGTTGTTCATCCGTCTAGTCTGTTGTTCATCCATCTAGTCTGTTGTCTAGCTGTTCATCCATCTAGTATGTTGTTCATCCATCTAGTCTGTTGTTCATCCATCTAGTCTGTTGTTCATCCATCTAGTATGTTGTTCATCCATCTAGTCTATTGTTCATCCATCTAGTCTGTTGTTCATCCGTCTAGTCTGTTGTTCATCCATCTAGTCTGTTGTTCATCCATCTAGTCTGTTGTTCATCCATCTAGTCTGTTGTTCATCCATCTAGTCTGTTGTTCATCCATCTAGTCTGTTGTTCATCCATCTAGTCTGTTGTTCATCCATCTAGTCTGTTGTTCATCCATCTAGTCTGTTGTCTAGCTGTTCATCCATCTAGTATGTTGTTCATCCATCTAGTCTGTTGTCTAGTTGTTCATCCATCTAGTCTGTTGTTCATCCATCTAGTCTGTTGTCTAGCTGTTCATCCATCTAGTCTGTTGTTCATCCATCTAGTCTGTTGTCTAGCTGTTCATCCATCTAGTCTGTTGTTCATCCATCTAGTCTGTTGTTCATCCATCTAGTCTGTTGTCTAGCTGTTCATCCATCTAGTCTGTTGTTCATCCATCTAGTCTGTTGTTCATCCATCTAGTCTGTTGTTCATCCATCTAGTCTGTTGTTCATCCATCTAGTCTGTTGTCTAGCTGTTCATCCGTCTAGTCTGTTGTCTAGCTGTTCATCCATCTAGTCTGTTGTTCATCCATCTAGTCTGTTGTTCATCCATCTAGTCTGTTGTTCATCCATCTAGTCTGTTGTCTAGCTGTTCATCCGTCTAGTCTGTTGTCTAGCTGTTCATCCATCTAGTCTGTTGTTCATCCATCTAGTCTGTTGTTCATCCATCTAGTCTGTTGTTCATCCATCTAGTCTGTTGTTCATCCATCTAGTCTGTTGTTCATCCGTCTAGTCTGTTGTTCATCCGTCTAGTCTGTTGTTCATCCATCTAGTCTGTTGTCTAGCTGTTCATCCATCTAGTCTGTTGTTCATCCATCTAGTCTGTTGTTCATCCATCTAGTCTGTTGTTCATCCATCTAGTCTGTTGTTCATCCATCTAGTCTGTTGTTCATCCGTCTAGTCTGTTGTTCATCCATCTAGTCTGTTGTTCATCCATCTAGTCTGTTGTTCATCCATCTAGTCTGTTGTTCATCCATCTAGTCTGTTGTTCATCCATCTAGTATGTTGTTCATCCGTCTAGTCTGTTGTTCATCCATCTAGTCTGTTGTTCATCCATCTAGTCTGTTGTTCATCCATCTAGTCTGTTGTTCATCCATCTAGTCTGTTGTTCATCCATCTAGTCTGTTGTTCATCCATCTAGTCTGTTGTCTAGCTGTTCATCCATCTAGTCTGTTGTTCATCCATCTAGTCTGTTGTTCATCCATCTTGTCTGTTGTTCATCCATCTAGTCTGTTGTCTAGCTGTTCATCCATCTAGTCTGTTGTCTAGTTGTTCATCCATCTAGTCTGTTGTTCATCCATCTAGTCTGTTGTCTAGCTGTTCATCCGTCTAGTCTGTTGTCTAGCTGTTCATCCATCTAGTCTGTTGTTCATCCATCTAGTCTGTTGTTCATCCATCTAGTCTGTTGTTCATCCGTCTAGTCTGTTGTTCATCCATCTAGTCTGTTGTTCATCCATCTAGTCTGTTGTTCATCCATCTAGTCTGTTGTTCATCCATCTAGTCTGTTGTCTAGCTGTTCATCCATCTAGTCTGTTGTTCATCCATCTAGTCTGTTGTTCATCCATCTAGTCTGTTGTTCATCCATCTAGTCTGTTGTTCATCCATCTAGTCTGTTGTTCATCCATCTAGTCTGTTGTTCATCCATCTAGTCTGTTGTTCATCCATCTAGTCTGTTGTTCATCCATCTAGTCTGTTGTCTAGCTGTTCATCCATCTAGTCTGTTGTTCATCCATCTAGTCTGTTGTTCATCCATCTATTCTGTTGTTCATCCATCTAGTCTGTTGTTCATCCGTCTAGTCTGTTGTTCATCCGTCTAGTCTGTTGTTCATCCATCTAGTCTGTTGTTCATCCATCTAGTCTGTTGTTCATCCATCTAGTCTGTTGTTCATCCATCTAGTCTGTTGTTCATCCATCTAGTCTGTTGTTCATCCATCTAGTCTGTTGTCTAGCTGTTCAGCCATCTAGTCTGTTGTTCATCCATCTAGTCTGTTGTTCATCCATCTAGTCTGTTGTTCATCCATCTAGTCTGTTGTTCATCCATCTAGTCTGTTGTCTAGCTGTTCATCCGTCTAGTCTGTTGTCTAGCTGTTCATCCATCTAGTCTGTTGTTCATCCATCTAGTCTGTTGTTCATCCATCTAGTCTGTTGTTCATCCATCTAGTCTGTTGTTCATCCATCTAGTCTGTTGTTCATCCATCTAGTCTGTTGTTCATCCATCTAGTCTGTTGTCTAGCTGTTCATCCATCTAGTCTGTTGTTCATCCATCTAGTCTGTTGTTCATCCATCTAGTCTGTTGTTCATCCATCTAGTCTGTTGTTCATCCATCTAGTCTGTTGTTCATCCATCTAGTCTGTTGTTCATCCATCTAGTCTGTTGTTCATCCATCTAGTCTGTTGTTCATCCATCTAGTCTGTTGTCTAGCTGTTCATCCATCTAGTCTGTTGTTCATCCATCTAGTCTGTTGTCTAGCTGTTCATCCATCTAGTCTGTTGTTCATCCATCTAGTCTGTTGTCTAGCTGTTCATCCATCTAGTATGTTGTTCATCCATCTAGTCTGTTGTCTAGCTGTTCATCCATCTAGTATGTTGTTCATCCATCTAGTCTGTTGTCTAGCTGTTCATCCATCTAGTCTGTTGTTCATCCATCTAGTCTGTTGTTCATCCATCTAGTCTGTTGTCTAGCTGTTCATCCATCTAGTCTGTTGTTCATCCATCTAGTCTGTTGTTCATCCATCTAGTCTGTTGTTCATCCATCTAGTCTGTTGTCTAGCTGTTCATCCATCTAGTCTGTTGTTCATCCATCTAGTCTGTTGTCTAGCTGTTCATCCATCTAGTATGTTGTTCATCCATCTAGTCTGTTGTCTAGCTGTTCATCCATCTAGTCTGTTGTTCATCCATCTAGTCTGTTGTTCATCCATCTAGTCTGTTGTTCATCCATCTAGTCTGTTGTTCATCCATCTAGTCTGTTGTTCATCCATCTAGTCTGTTGTTCATCCATCTAGTCTGTTGTTCATCCATCTAGTCTGTTGTCTAGCTGTTCATCCATCTAGTCTGTTGTTCATCCATCTAGTCTGTTGTTCATCCATCTAGTATGTTGTTCATCCATCTAGTCTGTTGTCTAGCTGTTCATCCATCTAGTCTGTTGTTCATCCATCTAGTCTGTTGTCTAGCTGTTCATCCATCTAGTCTGTTGTTCATCCATCTAGTCTATTGTTCATCCATCTAGTCTGTTGTCTAGTTGTTCATCCATCTAGTCTGTTGTTCATCCATCTAGTCTGTTGTTCATCCATCTAGTCTGTTGTTCATCCATCTAGTCTGTTGTTCATCCATCTAGTCTGTTGTTCATCCATCTAGTCTGTTGTCTAGCTGTTCATCCATCTAGTCTGTTGTTCATCCATCTAGTCTGTTGTTCATCCATCTAGTCTGTTGTCTAGCTGTTCATCCATCTAGTCTGTTGTCTAGCTGTTCATCCATCTAGTATGTTGTTCATCCATCTAGTCTGTTGTCTAGTTGTTCATCCATCTAGTCTGTTGTTCATCCATCTAGTCTGTTGTCTAGCTGTTCATCCATCTAGTCTGTTGTTCATCCATCTAGTCTGTTGTTCATCCATCTAGTCTGTTGTTCATCCATCTAGTCTGTTGTTCATCCATCTAGTCTGTTGTTCATCCATCTAGTCTGTTGTTCATCCATCTAGTCTGTTGTTCATCCATCTAGTCTGTTGTCTAGCTGTTCATCCATCTAGTATGTTGTTCATCCATCTAGTCTGTTGTCTAGTTGTTCATCCATCTAGTCTGTTGTCTAGCTGTTCATCCATCTAGTCTGTTGTTCATCCATCTAGTATGTTGTTCATCCATCTAGTCTGTTGTCTAGTTGTTCATCCATCTAGTCTGTTGTCTAGCTGTTCATCCATCTAGCATGTTGTTCATCCATCTAGCATGTTGTTCATCCATCTAGCCTGCTGTCTAGCTGTTCGTCTCTGTGAGGTTTCTACAGTATACTGTCTAGCTGTTCATCTCTGTGAGGTTTCTACAGTATACTGTCTAGCTGTTCGTCTCTGTGAGGCTTCTACAGTATACTGTCTAGCTGTTCGTCTCTGTGAGGTTTCTACAGTATACTGTCTAGCTGTTCGTCTCTGTGAGGTTTCTACAGTATACTGTCTAGCTGTTCATCTCTGTGAGGTTTCTACAGTATACTGTCTAGCTGTTCGTCTCTGTGAGGTTTCTACAGTATACTGTCTAGCTGTTCATCTCTATGAGGTTTCTACTGTCTTTCAGGTTTGGGGATCCTCTTCTCACTTAGACTTTTCACTTGTTTGTTTAATTGACTCCACAGCTCCGAGATATGGCGTGTCAGACAAATGGTTTCACCACTCGGGGAACCCAGACCACTCAGACCATCAGCGTGGGGTTACAGACAGACATCCTCCGCACCCTCACCAGCTCCCCTCACCGCTGCCTCACCCCTAAAGGAGGCTCCACCCCTATCTCCTCCCCCTCCAGAAACATCCGTAAGATACAGTACTCCCCTGTAGTCCAGTCCAAGTTCGAGCGTCCATGTTGTTCTCCTAAGTACGGCTCCCCTAAGCTCCAGAGGAAGCTGTCAACATCATCGAAGGCTGACCTCCAAGGTGGGGCCTCAAGCTCCACGGCCGGCCCCAGGGCCCCTACCCCTACCACCCCCCAGAAGGGTGCCTCTGAGTCGGCCTGGGCTCGCTCCACCACCACCAGGGACTCTCCGGTCCACACCACCATCAACGACGGCCTGTCTTGTCTCTTCAACATCATAGACCACAGCCCCGTGGCCTACGAACCCCCGCAGTGCAAATTCACCAAGTCCCCCAGCCGCTCCCGCCCCACCCCCCTTGACCCCTCACCTCCTGGTGAACCCGGTCTACCCCCCTCAGACCTCAAAGACCCAAGATACCTTGGAGCTGTCCAGGAGTTTCTGAGGAATGTCCGCGGGCGTTCTCCCAGCCCGGTGCAGCTGATAGTAGAGACCCAGGGAGGGCCGGGGGGAACAGGGGGGGAGAGGACACCGGAGGTGCTCAGTATACGCCAGGACCTGTCTGCCCCGCCTGGATACACCCTAGCAGAGAACGCAGCCCGTCTGCTGAACAAGAAGCTGTTGGAACAGAGCTTCAGGGAGGAGAAGAGACTGGGGTCTGGTGGGTCCTCAGCCCAGGGACAGGGAGGCTACACGAGAGAGGGGCGACAGGCGGAGGGAGACAGGAACCAGTCGGGGTGTTTGGAGGTAAATAATAACACCTACTGCGTTTATTGCTTAGTGTTTATTAGGCTCACTTTTAGGTCACCTGTTGGTCACCTGTTGGTCACCTGTTGGACATGTTCTTTCCTAGAGTCCTAGAAATGGATAATTAAAACCTACATAAACACTAACTAGGATTTTTTTTAAATTACTTTTAAAATGTGTTCTTATTGACCTAAATGCTGGTGTTTTAGTCTAAACACTATCACTCTACTAATTGGATTGGTTGTTTATATTTGTTGTTAGTTTATTAGCCCACCCATTGGGCTACAGACCCAGACAAGCAATATTTTGACCAAAACAAACCCAATTTAGGAAATAATCATTTTTAAAAAATCATATAACTCCGTGCTGGTATTTTCTTGTCTGATCAAAAAGCATTGACTGACACTATAGTAGTGTTTTATATTGAATAACTTTTTTCCACATACAGTATTTTACTGTATTCTATTGTATTCTACAGTATTTTACTGTATTCTATTGTATTTTACAGTATTTTACTGTATTATATTGTATTCTACAGTATTTTACTGTATTCTATTGTATTCTACAGTATTTTACTGTATTCTATTGTATTATACAGTATTTTACTGTATTCTATTATATTGTACTGTATTTTACTGCATTATATTGTATTCCAAAGTATTTTAAGGCATTCTATTGTATTCTACAGTATTTTCCGTATTCTACTGTATTCTACTGTATTCTATTGTATTCTACAGTATTCTATTGTATTTTCCCCTAGTTCAGTATATACTATTGTGCTTCTTTGTTTCTTCTCTATACTGGAAAGGGCTGATCTGACTCCTTTTGACTCCTATCACTCTGCTTCAGCCACCACCCATTCAGTTGGACACTGTTAGTATTGTAGTTGCCGTGACCATAAGTTTGGCATTGCCGTGACCATAAGGAGTAGGGCTGACCCGATAGTACTGAGGGTTTCAAACCCTGGCTGTCTGTTCTAACCTAACGTAGCAGGTTTTTTTTAGAGGAAAAGGAAGCTAGGTTGAAATTGCTGTATCCCTGGAAACTGGATACATCCGGTTGTTGTCAACTTCACTTAGGGTGATCTTGCCCCAAGCAATGTGTTGAAAAAACATGAATATAACATTTTGGTTGAAATTCTTTAAGTGATTCCAGTATCAGTACACCATTAGAAAAGATCTGCGCAAAAAGTAGGTTAAAAGCTATATAACATTATGATAATAGTGTATGTTTAAAGTGAATGAAAACATTACAGTGAAGCACTCATTTCTATTCCTACTGTACATACACTGAGTGTACAAAACATTAAGAACACCTTCCTAATATTGAGTTGCACCTACTAACATACCCCGTTCAAAGGGACTTACAGGGCATTCGGAAAGTATTCAGACCCCTTGACTTTTTAGTTAAGTTAGTCATGTTCTAAAATTTATTATAAATGTTAAAAAATCCTCCTCATCAATCTACACACAATACCCCATAATGACATCACAATACCCCATAACGACATCACAATACCCCAAAATGACATCACAATACCCCATAATGACATCACAATACCCCATAATGACATCACAATACCCCATAATGACATCACAATACCCCAAAATGATATCACAATACCCCATAATGACATCACAATACCCCATAATGACATCACAATACCCCATAACGACATCACAATACCCCAAAATGACATCACAATACCCCATAATGACATCACAATACCCCATGATGACATCACAATACCCCATATTGTGGGGAGTTTCTCCCATTCTTCTCTGCAGATCTTCTCAAGCTCTGTCAGGTTGGATGGGGAGCATCGCTGGACAGCTATTTTCAGGTCTCCCAAGAGATTCATCAAGGACATTCAGAGACTTGTCCCGAAGCCACTCCTGTGTTGTCTTGGCTGTGTGCTTAGGGTCCTTCGCCCCAGTCTGAGGTCCCGAGTGCTCAAGAGCAGGTTTTCATCAAGTATCTCTATGTACTTTGCTCTGTTCATCTCTCCCTCGATCCTGACTAGTCTCCCAGTCCCAACCGCTGAATAACAGCCCACAACATGATGCTGCCACCACCATGCTTCACTGTAGGGATGGTGCCAGATTTCCTCCAGATGTAATCTTGGTTTCGTCAGACCAGAGAATCTTGTTTCTCATGGTCTGAGAGTCCTTTAGTTGCCTTTTGGCAAACTCCAAGCGGGCTGTCATGTGCCTTTTACTGAGGAGTGGCTTCTGTCTGGCCACTCTACCATAAAGGCCTGATTGATGGAGTGCTGCTGAGATGGTTGTCCTCCTGGAAGGTTCACCCATCTTCACAGAGGAACTCTGGAGCTCTGTCAGAGTGACCATCAGGTTCTTGGTCACCTCCCTGACCAAGGCCCTTCTTCCCCAATTGTTCAGTTTGGCCGGGTGGCCAGCTCTAGGAAGAGTCTTGGTGGTTTCAAACTTCTTCCATTTAAGAATGGTGGAGGCCACTGTGTTATTGGGAACTTTCAATGCTGCAGAAATGTTTTGGTACCCTTCCCCAGATCTGTGCCTCGACACAATCCTGTCTCTGAGCTCTACGGACAATTCCTTCGACTTCATGGCTTGGTTTTTGCTCTGACACACACTGTCAACTGTGAGACCTTATATAGACAGGTGTGTGCCTTTCCAAATCTTGTCCAATCAATTGAATTTACCACAGGTGGACTCCAATCAAGTTGTAGAATCAGGTCAATGATGATCAATGGAAACAAGATGCACCTGAGCTCAATGTTGAGTCTCATAGCAAAGGGTCTGAATACTTAAATGAGATATTTCTGTTTTTATTTGTAATACATTTGCAATAAATTTGGAAAAAAATCGGCTTTCAATTTGTCATTATCGGGTATTGTGATGTCATTATCGGGTATTGTGATGTCATTATCGGGTATTGTGATGTCATTATCGGGTATTGTGTGTAGATTGATGAGGAATTTGTTTTTTACATTCAATTTTAGAATAAGGATGTAACGTAACAAAATGTGGAAAAAGTCAAGGGGTCTGAATACTTTCCGAATGAATATTTTGTCTTTCCCATTCATCCTCTGAATGGTACACATACACAATCCATGTCTCAATTGCCTCAAGGTTTAAAAATCCTTCTTTAACTGGTCTCCTCCCCTTCATCTACACTGACTTTAAAGTGGATTGGAACAGGTGACGTCAATAAGAGATCACAGCTTTCACCTGGATTCACCCGGTCAGTCAATGTCAAGCCTGACCTGTCAATCACAAATCTGTAGATGTTTTTACTCTCTTAATGACCACATATAGACTGGATATTACAGGACTATGTTGTTAGACTGGATATTACAGGACTATGTTGTTAGACTGGATATTACAAGACTATGTTGTTAGACTGGATATTACAGGACTATGTTGTTAGACTGGATATTACAAGACTATGTTGTTAGACTGGATATTACAAGACTATGTTGTTAGACTGGATATTACAGGACTATGTTGTTAGACTGGACAGGACTGGGGTAGTGTAGTTGTTAGATTGAATATTACAAGACTATGTTGTTAGACTGGATATTACAGGACTATGTTGTTAGACTGGATATTACAAGACTATGTTGTTAGACTGGATATTACAAGACTATGTTGTTAGACTGGATATTACAGGACTATGTTGTTAGACTGGATATTACAGGACTGGGGTAGTGTAGTTGTTAGACTGGATATTACAGGACTATGTTGTTAGACTGGATATTACAGGACTATGTTGTTAGACTGGATATTACAGGACTGGGGTAGTGTAGTTGTTAGACTGGATATTACAGGACTATGTTGTTAGACTGGATATTACAGGACTATGTTGTTAGACTGGATATTACAGGACTATGTTGTTAGACTGGATATTACAGGACTATGTTGTTAGACTGGATATTACAAGACTATGTTGTTAGACTGGATATTACAAGACTATGTTGTTAGACTGGATATTACAGGACTATGTTGTTAGACTGGATATTACAAGACTATGTTGTTAGACTGGATATTACAGGACTATGTTGTTAGACTGGACAGGACTGGGGTAGTGTAGTTGTTAGATTGGATATTACAAGACTATGTTGTTAGACTGGATATTACAGGACTATGTTGTTAGACTGGATATTACAGGACTATGTTGTTAGACTGGATATTACAGGACTATGTTGTTAGACTGGATATTACAAGACTATGTTGTTAGATTGGATATTACAGGACTATGTTGTTAGACTGGATATTACAAGACTATGTTGTTAGACTGGATATTACAGGACTATGTTGTTAGACTGGACAGGACTGGGGTAGTGTAGTTGTTAGATTGGATATTACAAGACTATGTTGTTAGACTGGATATTACAGGACTATGTTGTTAGACTGGACAGGACTGGGGTAGTGTAGTTGTTAGATTGGATATTACAAGACAATGTTGTTAGACTGGATATTACAGGACTATGTTGTTAGACTGGATATTACAGGACTATGTTGTTAGACTGGATATTACAAGACTATGTTGTTAGACTGGATATTACAGGACTATGTTGTTAGACTGGACAGGACTGGGGTAGTGTAGTTGTTAGATTGGATATTACAAGACTATGTTGTTAGACTGGATATTACAGGACTATGTTGTTAGACTGGATATTACAGGACTATGTTGTTAGACTGGATATTACAAGACTATGTTGTTAGACTGGATATTACAGGACTATGTTGTTAGACTGGACAGGACTGGGGTAGTGTAGTTGTTAGATTGGATATTACAAGACTATGTTGTTAGACTGGATATTACAGGACTATGTTGTTAGACTGGATATTACAGGACTATGTTGTTAGACTGGATATTACAGGACTATGTTGTTAGACTGGATATTACAAGACTATGTTGTTAGACTGGATATTACAGGACTATGTTGTTAGACTGGATATTACAGGACTATGTTGTTAGACTGGATATTACAGGACTATGTTGTTAGACTGGATATTACAGGACTGGGGTAGTGTAGTTGTTAGATTGGATATTACAAGACTATGTTGTTAGACTGAATATTACAAGACTATGTTGTTAGACTGGATATTACAGGACTATGTTGTTAGACTGGATATTACAGGACTATGTTGTTAGACTGGATATTACAGGACTATGTTGTTAGACTGGATATTACAGGACTGGGGTAGTGTAGTTGTTAGACTGGATATTACAGGACTATGTTGTTAGACTGGACAGGACTTGGGTAGTGTAGTTGTTAGACTGGATATTACATGGGTTGTGATACAATATACAGCATGTTATAGTGTAGTCATAGCGTTTATTGTGTGTTGTGTACTCTACATAGCGTGTATTGTGTGTTGTGTACTCTACATAGCGTTTATTGTGTATGATAACAACCATGTTATCTCTTAACACTAACCCGGAAGCTTACAAGAAATCCCGCTAAGCCCTGCGACAAACCATCAAACAGGCAAAGCACCAATACAGGACTAAGATTGAATCCTACTACACCGGCTCCGACGCTCGTCGGATGTGGCAGGGCTTGCAAACTATTACAGACTACAAAGGGAAGCACAGCCGCGAGCTGCCCAGTGACACGAGCCTACCAGACGAGCTAAAACACTTCTATGCTCGCTTTGAGGCAAACAACACTGAAGCATGCACGAGAGCATCAGCTGTTCTGGACGACTGTGTGATCACGCTCTGCGTAGCCGACGTGAGTAAGACCTTTAAACAGGTCAACATTCACAAGGCTGCGGGGCCAGATGGATTACCAGGACGTGTGCTCCGGGCATGCGCTGACCAACTGGCAGGTGTTTTCACTGACCTTTTCAACATTTCCCTGATTGAGTCTGTAATACCAACATGCTTCAAGCAGACCACCATAGTCCCTGTGCCCAAGAACACAAAGGCAACCTGCCTAAATGACTACAGACCCGTAGCACTCACGTCCGTAGCCATGAAGTGCTTTGAAAGGCTGGTCATGGCTCACATCACCATTGCACTCCACACTGCCCTTTCCCTGGGACTAAACACCTCCCTCTGCAACTGGATCCTGGACTTCCTGATGGGCCGCCCCCAGGTGGTGAGGGTAGGTAACAACACATCTGCCACGCTGATCCTCATCACTGGAGCTCCCCAGGGGTGTGTGCTCAGTCCCCTCCTGTACTCCCTGTTCACCCACGACTGCATGGCCAGGCACGACTCCAACACCTTCAATAAGTTTGCAGACGACACAACAGTGGTAGGCATGATCACCGACAAAGACGATACAGCCTATAGGGAGGAAGTCAGTGACCTGGTCGGGTGGTGCCAGAATAACAACCTATCCCTCAACGTAACCAAGACTTAGGAGATGATTGTGGACTACAGGAAAAGGAGGACTGAGCACGCCCCCTTTCTCATCGACGGGGCTGTAGTGGAGCAGGTTGAGAGCTTCAAGTTCCTTGGTGTCCACATCAACAACAAACTAGAATGGTCCAAACACACCAAGACAGTCGTGAAGAGGGCACGACAAAGCCTATTCCCCCTCAGGAAACTAAAAAGATTTGTCATGGGTCCTGAGATCCTCAAAAGTTTCTACAGCTTTAACATCGAGAGCATCCTGCCTGACTGGTTGCATCACTGCCTGGTATGGCAATTGCTCGGCCTCGGACCGCAAGGCACTACAGAGGGTAGTGCGTACAGCCCAGTACATCACTGGGGCAAAGCTGCCTGCCATCCAGGACCTCAGGCGGTGTCCAGGCGGTGTCAGAGGAAGGCCCTAATAATTGTCAAAGACCCCAGCCACTCCAGTCATAGACTGTTCTCTCATGGCAAATGGTACCGGAGTGCCAAGTCTAGGAAAAAAAGGCTTCTCAACAGTTTTTACCCCCAAGCCATAAGACTCCTGAACAGCCAATCAAATGGCTACCTGGACTATTTGCATTGTGTCCCGCCACCCCCAACCCCTCTTTTACTCTGCTGCTACTCTCTGACAAATACACTTAGGTTTGATTTGACATGGGTTGTGACGCAGGCAAGATGAAAGTAGGTAAATTCAGAAATATGGAAAATATCAATGAGAAATAAATCATCTGAATGTGAGGACCCTTTTTATCCCCTCAGATCTACTGTAGCCTGTATTAACAGGGATGTGACTACATTACTGACTTACTGTAGCCTGTATTAACGGGGATGTGACTACAGTACTGATTTACTGTAGCCTGTATTAACAGTGATGTGACTACAGTACTGATTTACTGTAGCATGTATTAACAGGGATGTGACTACAGTACTGATTTACTGTAGCCTGTATTAACAGGGATGTGACTACAGTACTGATTTACTGTAGCCTGTATTAACAGTGATGTGACTACAGTACTGATTTACTGTAGCCTGTATTAACAGGGATGTGACTACAGTACTGATTTACTGTAGCCTGTATTAACAGGGATGTGACTACAGTACTGATTTACTGTAGCCTGTATTAACAGGGATGTGACTACAGTACTGATTTACTGTAGCCTGTATTAACAGTGATGTGACTACAGTACTGATTTACTGCAGTCTGTATATGGAATGTAGAAAGTAGACTTGTTCCTGCGTGTCTGTTTGCTGCTGTGAGGTCACTGACCTTCTTATCGTCTACATTGATCCTCTACCGTTGATCCACCAGCTTTATCCTGTGTCCCTGTTTCCCTCTCTCTCTCTCTTTCTCTCTCTCTCTCTCTCTTTCTTTCTCTCTCCTCTCTTTCTCTCTCCTCTCTCTCTCTTTCTCTCTCCTCTCTTTCTCTCTCCTCTCTTTCTCTCTCTCTCTCTTTCTCTTTCTCTCTCTCCTCTCTCTCTATAACTCCCTTACCTCTCTCACTTTCTTCTCTCTATCACTCCCTCTCTCTCCTCTATTTCTCTCTCCTCTCTCTCTTTCCCTCCCTCCCTCCCCCCTCTCTTTCTCTCTCCTCTCTCTCTTTCCCTCCCTCCCTCCCTCCCTCCCTCCCTCCCTCCCTCCCTCCCTCCCTCCCTCCCTCTCTTTCTCTCTCTCTCTCTCTCTCTCTCTCTCTCTCTCTCTCTCTCTCTCTCTCTCTCTCCTCTCTTTCTCCCCTCCCCCTCCCCTCCCTCCCCGCTCCCTCCCTCCCTCCCACCCTCCCCCCCCTCCCTCTCCTCCGTTCTGTCTATACCCTCTGCTGATTCTAGAACCACTCTGTCTTGTTATCTGCTCCCTGGGGACTCTAACCCTGCTTGTCCCTGAGTGATGTAAGTTCTCGTTTACTTCCTGGTTCTCTGACCTATAACCTCACGGACTGGGGTTCACAGGGTTACCATGGACCCCTCCTCACCTCACCCCCGTCCCCATCAGCCAATCACAGCATGCCTCACAGGTCGACAACGTCGGTGGAGTCAGTGGTGTCGTAGCTGTGTTAATCATCATAACATCTGTCTGTGTAGATGTCTGCATGGTCTAATATGGGTATTTAATATGTAACGATTCATATTCACAAATCAACTCTAGTGACCCAAAGAGTCATCCGTTTTCTGGTCATATCTGCCTGTATACTGTACGTCTCTCAGGTGTGTTCTGCTGTAGAAGAACCAGTACTAAAAGGTTTTGGTGATGTGAAGTCTATTATACTGTATATAAAATGTAGATGAGCTGATTTCAAATTAAAAAAAAGAAGCCATCTTGTAGATGTGAAAACCCGCATCAAACCCCTGAGGGTGGCACAGAGAGAGATGACTCTTGGATCCATACACACCACAACAACAACAACAACAACAACAACAACGGTTGATGGTAGACTATCAAATATATAGTATATTATATAAAAAGTTTAACATATAGAAAGAAAGAAAGTCACACACTCTTTGCTCCCAAACATTGAATGGGTAATGTTATATTAAATAGCGTTTCGGGACACTGTCTTCTTCAGGGTTTCCTGATTTATTTCTACAGGTTACTTTACGTTTGTCAAAAACATTTTGGGGAGTGCGTCAGTTTCTTTCTTTTACTAGACTATCTAACATCCAGTAACACGGTTTCTAACACGGCTTCTGCTCTGTCTGTGACTGATGTTTGAGCCCTACTGTTCCTTCCTCTCTCTCTCTCTCTCTCTCTTTCTCTCTCTCTCTTTCTCTCTTCCCCTCTCTCTCTCTCTCTCTTCCCCTCTCTCTCTTCCCCTCTCTCTCTCTCTCTCTCTCTCTCTCTTCCCCTCTCTCTTTCTCTCTCTCTCTTCCCCTCTCTCTTCCCCTCTCTTTCTCTCTTCCCCTCTCTCTCTTCCCCTCTCTTTCTCTCTCTCTCTCTCGCTCTCTCTCTCGCTCTCTCTCTTCCTCTCTCTCTTCCTCTCTCTCTCTCTCTCTCTCTCTCTCTCTCTCTCTATCTCTTCCTCTTTCCCTCTCTCCCTCTCTTCCCTTCTTCCTCCACAGTTCTCTCACCATCCCTCCTTCTCTCACACTAACAACCTGTCTAAGCTCGTTGACGAAGACAGCTCTTTAAACAATGTGCGTGCGTGTGATCGTGTGTTCTCACGGTCGTGGGAACTTGTGTGATGTCTGCTTGTGTTTCAAATGAACCGAATCTTCCAGTTGGGTCATTAACACGGTCGCATGCTTAGCGCGGTCTGAGTCGATGTGGTGAAAACTCGAAAGCAACATTGTGTGTGTCAACATGCTGTTTTCACTGTGTAATCTGGTCAAACCTCTTGTACACTTACATGGTGCATGCTGGGTCATTTTGGATGTTTTGTAATATCATTACCTGGTAATTACATACCTGTTATAACATGCTAATTAAAGTAGACACATAGTAACATATTCCTGTTCTATACTTCCTTTCTATCCTTCTGTCCATCCTTTCATATGTGAAGGCAATCATATTACTTTATATATTATGATATTATTAGTTAAACTACACTTTCCCACACTCCCTCCATCCTGGTTTTCTGTCTCCAGCCCTGATCACCGTTCACCTCCACCTGTTTCCTCACCCTGTAGTTCCTCCACCTGTTTCATCACCCTGTAGTTCCTCCACCTGTTTCATCACCCTGTAGTTCCTCCACCTGTTTCATCACACTGTAGTTCCTCCACCTGTTTCCTCACCCTGTAGTTCCTCCACCTGTTTCATCACACTGTAGTTCCTCCACCTGTTTCATCACACTGTAGTTCCTCCACCTGTTTCATCCCACTCTAGTTCCTCCACCTGTTTCATCACCCTGTAGTTCCTCCACCTGTTTCATCACACTGTAGTTCCTCCACCTGTTTCATCACCCTGTAGTTCCTCCACCTGTTTCATCACCCTGTAGTTCCTCCACCTGTTTCATCACCCTGTAGTTCCTCCACCTGTTTCATCACACTCTAGTTCCTCCACCTGTTTCATCACACTCTAGTTCCTCCACCTGTTTCATCACCCTGTAGTTCCTCCACCTGTTTCATCACACTCTAGTTCCTCCACCTGTTTCATCACACTCTAGTTCCTCCACCTGTTTCATCACCCTGTAGTTCCTCCACCTGTTTCATCACAATGTAGTTCCTCCACCTGTTTCATCACCCTGTAGTTCCTCCCACCTGTTTCATCACCCTGTAGTTCTCCACCTGTTTCATCACCCTGTAGTTCCTCCACCTGTTTCATCACCCTGTAGTTCCTCCACCTGTTTCATCACCCTGTAGTTCCTCCACCTGTTTCATCACAATGTAGTTCCTCCACCTGTTTCATCACCCTGTAGTTCCTCCACCTGTTTCATCACAATGTAGTTCCTCCACCTGTTTCATCACCCTGTAGTTCCTCCACCTGTTTCATCACACTGTAGTTCCTCCACATGGTGTTTCTTCACCCTGTAGTTCCTCCACCTCTTTCATCCCACTGTAGTTCCTCCACCTGTTTCATCACACTGTAGTTCCTCCACCTGTTTCATCACACTGTAGTTCCTCCACCTGTTTCATCACCCTGTAGTTCCTCCACCTGTTTCATCACACTGTAGTTCCTCCACCTGTTTCCTCACCCTGTAGTTCCTCCACCTGTTTCATCCCACTGTAGTTCCTCCACCTGTTTCATCCCACTGTAGTTCCTCCACCTGTTTCATAACACTGTAGTTCCTCCACCTGTTTCGTCACCCTGTAGTTCCTCCACCTGTTTCGTCACCCTGTAGTTCCTCCACCTGTTTCACCACCCTGTAGTTCCTCCACCTGTTTCATCACCCTGTAGTTCCTCCACCTGTTTCATCACCCTGTAGTTCTTCCACATGGTGTTTCATCACCCTGTAGTTCCTCCACCTGTTTCATCACACTGTAGTTCCTCCACATGGTGTTTCATCACCCTGTAGTTCCTCCACTTGTTTCCTCACCCTGTAGTTCCTCCACCTGTTTCATCCCACTGTAGTTCCTCCACCTGTTTCCTCACCCTGTAGTTCCTCCACCTGTTTCATCCCACTGTAGTTCCTCCACCTGTTTCATCCCACTGTAGTTCCTCCACCTGTTTCATCACACTGTAGTTCCTCCACCTGTTTCATCACACTGTAGTTCCTCCACCTGTTTCATCACACTGTAATTCCTCCACCTGTTTCATCACCCTGTAGTTCCTCCACCTGTTTCATCACACTGTAGTTCCTCCACCTGTTTCATCACACTGTAGTTCCTCCACCTGTTTCATCACACTGTAGTTCCTCCACCTGTTTCATCACACTGTAGTTCCTCCACCTGTTTCATCACACTGTAGTTCCTCCACATGGTGTTTCATCACACTGTTGTTCCTCCACCTGTTTCATCACCCTGTAGTTCCTCCACCTGTTTCATCACCCTGTAGTTCCTCCACCTGTTTCATCACCCTGTAGGTCCTACACCTGTTTCATCACCCTGTAGTTCCTCCACCTGTTTCATCACCCTGTAGTTCCTCCACCTGTTTCATCACCCTGTAGTTTCTCCACCTGTTTCATCACCCTGTAGTTCCTCCACCTGTTTCATCACCCTGTAGTTCCTCCACCTGTTTCATCACCCTGTAGTTCCTCCACCTGTTTCATCACCCTGTAGTTCCCCCACCTGTTTCATCACACTGTAGTTCCTCCACCTGTTTCATCACACTGTAGTTCCTCCACCTGTTTCATCACACTGTAGTTCCTCCACCTGTTTCATCACACTGTAGTTCCTCCACCTGTTTCATCACACTGTAATTCCTCCACCTGTTTCATCACCCTGTAGTTCCTCCACCTGTTTCATCACACTGTAGTTCCTCCACCTGTTTCATCACACTGTAGTTCCTCCACCTGTTTCATCACACTGTAGTTCCTCCACCTGTTTCATCACACTGTAGTTCCTCCACCTGTTTCATCACCCTGTAGTTCCTCCACCTGTTTCATCACACTGTAGTTCCTCCACCTGTTTCATCACACTGTAGTTCCTCCACCTGTTTCATCACACTGTAGTTCCTCCACCTGTTTCATCACACTGTAGTTCCTCCACCTGTTTCATCACCCGGTAGTTCCTCCACCTGTTTCATCACACTGTAGTTCCTCCACCTGTTTCATCACCCTGTAGTTCCTCCACCTGTTTCATCACACTGTAGTTCCTCTACTTGTTTCATCACCCTGTAGTTCCTCCACCTGTTTCATCCCACTGTAGTTCCTCCACCTGTTTCATCACCCTGTAGTTCCTCCACCTGTTTCATCCCACTGTAGTTCCTCCACCTGTTTCATCCCACTGTAGTTCCTCCACCTGTTTCATCACCCTGTAGTTCCTCCACCTGTTTCATCACCCTGTAGTTCCTCCACCTGTTTCATCCCACTGTAGTTCCTCCACCTGTTTCATCACCCTGTAGTTCCTCCACCTGTTTCATCACCCTGTAGTTCCTCCACCTGTTTCATCACACTGTAGTTCCTCCACCTGTTTCATCACACTGTAGTTCCTCCACCTGTTTCATCCCACTGTAGTTCCTCCACCTGTTTCATCCCACTCTAGTTCCTCCACCTGTTTCATCATACTGTAGTTCCTCCACATGGTGTTTTATCACCCTGTAGTTCCTCCACCTGTTTCATCACACTGTAGTTCCTCCACCTGTTTCATCACACTGTAGTTCCTCCACATGGTGTTTCATCACCCTGTAGTTCCTCCACCTGTTTCATCACCCTGTAGTTCCTCCACCTGTTTCATCACCCTGTAGTTCCTCCACCTGTTTCATCACCCTGTAGTTCCTCCACCTGTTTCATCACCCTGTAGTTCCTCCACCTGTTTCATCACCCTGTAGTTCCTCCACCTGTTTCATCACCCTGTAGTTCCCCCACCTGTTTCATCACCCTGTAGTTCCTCCACCTGTTTCATCACCCTGTAGTTCCTCCACCTGTTTCATCACACTGTAGTTCCTCCACCTGTTTCATCACACTGTAGTTCCTCCACCTGTTTCATCACACTGTAATTCCTCCACCTGTTTCATCACCCTGTAGTTCCTCCACCTGTTTCATCACACTGTAGTTCCTCCACCTGTTTCATCACACTGTAGTTCCTCCACCTGTTTCATCACACTGTAGTTCCTCCACCTGTTTCATCACACTGTAGTTCCTCCACCTGTTTCATCACCCTGTAGTTCCTCCACCTGTTTCATCACACTGTAGTTCCTCCACCTGTTTCATCACACTGTAGTTCCTCCACCTGTTTCATCACACTGTAGTTCCTCCACCTGTTTCATCACACTGTAGTTCCTCCACCTGTTTCATCACCCGGTAGTTCCTCCACCTGTTTCATCACACTGTATTTCCTCCACCTGTTTCATCACCCTGTAGTTCCTCCACCTGTTTCATCACACTGTAGTTCCTCTACTTGTTTCATCACCCTGTAGTTCCTCCACCTGTTTCATCCCACTGTAGTTCCTCCACCTGTTTCATCACCCTGTAGTTCCTCCACCTGTTTCATCCCACTGTAGTTCCTCCACCTGTTTCATCCCACTGTAGTTCCTCCACCTGTTTCATCACCCTGTAGTTCCTCCACCTGTTTCATCACCCTGTAGTTCCTCCACCTGTTTCATCCCACTCTAGTTCCTCCACCTGTTTCATCACCCTGTAGTTCCTCCACCTGTTTCATCACCCTGTAGTTCCTCCACCTGTTTCATCACCCTGTAGTTCCTCCACCTGTTTCATCACCCTGTAGTTTCTCCACCTGTTTCATCACCCTGTAGTTCCTCCACCTGTTTCATCACCCTGTAGTTCCTCCACCTGTTTCATCACCCTTTAGTTCCTCCACCTGGTGTTTCACCTCCTGGTAGACCTATACTCTGGTCATTGTTTGTTTTCCGGTTTTAGTCAAACTTGCTTTTGTTCATACTTCTTTTTTAAATTATTAAAATAATCAGAAAATCATTTTAAAAAACATTGAATATTGAAATATAGGAAACTATTTTGTCTCCCCCTCTCTTGCTAACATCTACTTCCTCCTCTCCTGAAGGACCTCCCTCGTTCCCCGGTGGCTCCACCCCTGGAGTCGTGTTTCCTGCGTCCGGCGAGGCCAGCCAACCGCCGCCCCCCCTCCCGCTGGGCAGTCCGTTCTCCCTGCTCCTCCCCCCGAGGCTGGCATGATGTCACAGGGCGGAGGTTCACCTTCCCCATGTTGACTGGGACCAGTAAGACTGAAGCCACCTGTATGCTGGAGCTGGACGAGACTGGACCAGGAACAGGAACAAGACTGGAACCATCGTCTTCTGCATGATAGAATCGTTGCCCATTACCCTGTCGTCCTTAACTCCCTTAACTTGCTCAACTCTCTTCCTCCTCTTCCCCTCCCTACTCCTCTCCACCCTCACCTCCTCCCTCTCCTCCTCCTCCCTGAGCCTGTCCAGACTGGGTACCTCAGACCCCTCCGACCCCCCCCCCCCCCCCCCCCCCCTTGTAAATCGGGGGCTGAGACCCTGTAGCACCAGCTGACCAACCAGGAAGAAAAAGATCTGGAATTTAGAACTCTGGAATGAAAATGACCTGGAATGTACTGTAACCATGACATCAAAAACATTGTCATCAGAGGTGCCTGTACTTGATTTACTCGTAGTTCCAGCTGATATGTGTGTATGTTAGTCTTATAATGGAAACGTTTTTGAGGTGTTGAAAGAAAACATTAAAACCGTTATTATAATACTGTTTCCAACATGGTTTTACAAAAGTTCTGTCTGTTTACGTTTTTTTGTTTATTTTGCATTACATATCATTTGTTATATATTCTGTGTTTGTGTAAATTCTCGGGTAAAACTTTTTTCTTATTATTAAGTTGACCATACTTTATGTTACTGTTCCTTTCGAAGCTTGAAGTCAGACTACTCAGTTGTACTGGTTGAAGAAACAAACGAAACAAACACTACGGTTTCATGATGTCATTTACGATGCTAATTGTATGTATGTTTTTATTTCTATATGTTGAAGTGAATGTTGAACTCGGTAAACGTGTAGGAGGAGACAGGGGAAAATAGCAACTGAATAACTTTTCTGCATATGTGGGGAGGCAGTTGTTGAATGGCCCCCCTACACCCACGTTCCAAAAAAACATGGTTTAATTATTATATATTTTCTTTAAAAGAGCAAGGTTGGGTTGTTGATGTTGGGTTATTTGGTGCTGGGTTATTGACCTTTGACCCTGCGGGTCAAATCCGAAGACTGGAGGCGTAGTTCGGATAGTTATTTTTAGCCACCCGTGTGAGTAAATGTTGTTACTGTTCATCTGTTCTGTTGTATAGTTATCACATGTTGAAAAGTTGAACATGAGTTTCAATGAGGTTTACAGAAATGTACAAGTTCCCTAAAAGCCTATGCAAATCCAATTGCTAGAATAGAAATCACCTTATTATAATATGTGATGAATAATCTTCATATTCTAGAAGAATGTGTAAAATACAACAACAAAAAAGGAACAATTTAATTTGCAGTGTGTAAACTCAGAGACATGCTCCGGGCTGGATGTGTCAATGTGTAGTTCATACATGCATATTCTTGGAGCAGACTTACTGTCTTACCTCAATTAGCCACAAAATCTCTAGTTTGAAAGTGACTGTTTTTTGGGAGGAAGCTCTGCTGTGCCATTTTCCCAAAATGCCCCCCCCCCCCCACATGGGCCAGACCCCTAGCAATTTGAGTTCTAGATAATGATCTTCAGAGCCTAGCTAGCAAGATGCACACACAGCAAAAGGGAGAGAGAGGGCAGTGTCATGGTGCACATATGTGAGGTAGTACGCAATTTTCAGGGACCACTTTTGGCTCTCGAACGCTACTTTTCAAGAACTACTGGATAAAATTGATACAAAAAGTACCCGGAGAATCTCTTTAACACGATACACCGGACTGACATTCACTATCACGGGTGGCCAATAAGATCTAACTGAAAGCCAAGCCCCTAATAAGCCACGCTTCCTGAAAATAACCCGAAGGATAACATTCAAAAAGACCCAGCAGCTAGATCATCCCAGTATATACCCAACTGATGACTAAATTAACCCATGTTTTGGGTAATCCCAAAACCCCAAGATGTTGTGTTTATTCATGCCAACCCACATGGCTGCGTCAAAATAACCCAGCGTGTACTCTGTCCAAAATGGAACCCAGCACTGGGTTACCAAAGAACACAAATTTAGTTATTCAAACACAGCATATTTGGTGGTCTAAAGTAGTGCACTACGTAGAGAATAGGGCTCTGGTCTAAAGTAGTGCACTACGTAGAGAATAGGGCTCTGGTCTATAGTAGTGCACTACGTAGAGAATAGGGCTCTGGTCTAAAGTAGTGCACAACGTAGAGAATAGGGCTCTGGTCTAAAGTAGTGCACTACGTAGAGAATAGGGCTCTGGTCTAAAGTAGTGCACTACGTAGAGAATAGGGCTCTGGTCTAAAGTAGTGCACTACGTAGAGAATAGGGGGCAATTTGGAATGCAAGCATATCTGCATGCCTTTGGAAAACACACTTTAGTGCATATGTACATACAAGCTGCTGCTACTGCTGTCATTGTGCTAGATCACCCAGCTTAGATATAAAAACTAAACTAAGGCTAGGATTTAATTATTTGCCTTTATTTATTTAATCAGGGAGTCACCGTTGAGACCAGTGTCTCTTTTATGAGGGAGCCCCAGGGAGTCACCGTTGAGACCAGTCTCTCTTTTAATGAGGGAGCCCCAGGGAGTCACCGTTGAGACCAGTGTCTCTTTTATGTGGGAGCCCCAGGGAGTCACCGTTGAGACCAGTGTCTCTTTTACGAGGGAGCCCCAGGGAGTCACCGTTGAGACCAGTCTCTCTTTTATGTGGGAGCCCCAGGGAGTCACCGTTGAGACCAGTGTCTCTTTTATGTGGGAGCCCCAGGGAGTCACCGTTGAGACCAGTGTCTCTTTTACGAGGGAGCACCAGGGAGTCACCGTTGAGACCAGTGTCTCTTTTATGAGGGAGCCCCAGGGAGTCACTGTTGAGACCAGTGTCTCTTTTACGAGGGAGCCCCAGGGAGTCACCGTTGAGACCAGTCTCTCTTTTATGTGGGAGCCCCAGGGAGTCACCGTTGAGACCAGTGTCTCTTTTATGTGGGAGCCCCAGGGAGTCACCGTTGAGAACAGTGTCTCTTTTATGTGGGAGCCCCAGGGAGTCACTGTTGAGACCCGTGTCTCTTTTATGAGGGAGCCCTAGGGAGTCACCGTTGAGACCCGTGTCTCTTTTATGAGGGAGCCCTAGGGAGTCACCGTTGAGACCAGTGTCTCTTTTAATGAGGGAGCTCCAGGGAGTCACCGTTGAGACCAGTGTCTCTTTTACGAGGGAGCCCCAGGGAGTCACCGTTGAGACCAGTCTCTCTTTTAATGAGGGAGCCCAAGGGAGTCACCGTTGAGACCAGTGTCTCTTTTACGAGGGAGCTCCAGGGAGTCACCGTTGAGACCAGTGTCTCTTTTATGAGGGAGCCCCAGGGAGTCACCGTTGAGACCAGTGTCTCTTTTACGAGGGAGCCCCAGGGAGTCACCGTTGAGACCAGTGTCTCTTTTAATGAGGGAGCCCCAGGGAGTCACCGTTGAGACCAGTGTCTCTTTTAATGAGGGAGCTCCAGGGAGTCACCGTTGAGACCAGTGTCTCTTTTATGAGGGAGCCCCAGGGAGTCACCGTTGAGACCAGTGTCTCTTTTACGAGGGAGCCCCAGGGAGTCACCGTTGAGACCAGTCTCTCTTTTAATGAGGGAGCCCAAGGGAGTCACCGTTGAGACCAGTGTCTCTTTTACGAGGGAGCTCCAGGGAGTCACCGTTGAGACCAGTGTCTCTTTTATGAGGGAGCCCCAGGGAGTCACCGTTGAGACCAGTGTCTCTTTTACGAGGGAGCCCCAGGGAGTCACCGTTGAGACCAGTCTCTCTTTTAATGAGGGAGCCCAAGGGAGTCACCGTTGAGACCAGTGTCTCTTTTACGAGGGAGCTCCAGGGAGTCACCGTTGAGACCAGTGTCTCTTTTATGAGGGAGCCCCAGGGAGTCACCGTTGAGACCAGTGTCTCTTTTACGAGGGAGCCCCAGGGAGTCACCGTTGAGACCAGTGTCTCTTTTAATGAGGGAGCCCCAGGGAGTCACCGTTGAGACCAGTGTCTCTTTTAATGAGGGAGCTCCAGGGAGTCACCGTTGAGACCAGTGTCTCTTTTATGAGGGAGCCCCAGGGAGTCACCGTTGAGACCAGTGTCTCTTTTACGAGGGAGCCCCAGGGAGTCACCGTTGAGACCAGTCTCTCTTTTAATGAGGGAGCCCAAGGGAGTCACCGTTGAGACCAGTGTCTCTTTTACGAGGGAGCTCCAGGGAGTCACCGTTGAGACCAGTGTCTCTTTTATGAGGGAGCCCCAGGGAGTCACCGTTGAGACCAGTGTCTCTTTTACGAGGGAGCCCCAGGGAGTCACCGTTGAGACCAGTGTCTCTTTTAATGAGGGAGCCCCAGGGAGTCACTGTTGAGACCAGTCTCTCTTTTACGAGGGAGCCCCAGGGAGTCACCGTTGAGACCAGTGTCTCTTTTATGAGGGAGCCCCAGGGAGTCACCGTTGAGACCCGTGTCTCTTTTACGAGGGAGCCCCAGGGAGTCACCGTTGAGACCAGTGTCTCTTTTACGAGGGAGCCCCAGGGAGTCACTGTTGAGACCAGTGTCTCTTTTAATGAGGGAGCCCCAGGGAGTCACCGTTGAGACCAGTGTCTCTTTTAATGAGGGAGCTCCAGGGAGTCACCGTTGAGACCCGTGTCTCGTTTACGAGGGAGCCCCATATATACACAATAAAGAAATATGTATCAAAATACAATTTAAAACACAACACACAGAACATAAATATACACAATATACACAAAACTAAAACAAACACACTGTTCATTAGAGAAATCCTCTTGTCCGCTGCCTGAACTGCCCAAGGGACACTAACGCATCTATTCTACATTTATATTGGAGATTATTCCAGACATGTGGAGCAAGACTACTAAAGGTTGACTTATCTAACTCTGTAGGCACCCAATGGGGTCTCTAGAGTTAACTCTGTAGCCACCCAATGGGGTCTCTAGAGTTAACTCTGTAGCCACCCAATGGGGTCTCTAGAGTTAACTCTGTAGCCACCCAATGGGGTCTCTAGAGTTAACTCTGTAGCCACCCAATGGGGTCTCTAGAGTTAACTCTGTAGCCACCCAATGGGGTCTCTAGAGTTAACTCTGTAGCCACCCAATGGGGTCTCTAGAGTTAACTCTGTAGCCACCCAATGGGGTCTCTAGAGTTAACTCTGTAGGCACCCAATGGGGTCTCTATAGTTAACTCTGTAGGCACCCAATGGGGTCTCTAGAGTTAACTCTGTAGGCACCCAATGGGGTCTCTAGAGTTAACTCTGTAGGCACCCAATGGGGTCTCTAGAGTTAACTCTGTAGGCACCCAATGGGGTCTCTAGAGTTAACTCTGTAGGCACCCAATGGGGTCTCTAGAGTTAACTCTGTAGCCACCCAATGGGGTCTCTAGAGTTAACTCTGTAGCCACCCAATGGGGTCTCTAGAGTTAACTCTGTAGCCACCCAATGGGGTCTCTAGAGTTAACTCTGTAGCCACCCAATGGGGTCTCTAGAGTTAACTCTGTAGCCACCCAATGGGGTCTCTAGAGTTAACTCTGTAGCCACCCAATGGGGTCTCTAGAGTTAACTCTGTAGCCACCCAATGGGGTCTCTAGAGTTAACTCTGTAGCCACCCAATGGGGTCTCTAGAGTTAACTCTGTAGCCACCCAATGGGGTCTCTAGAGTTAACTCTGTAGCCACCCAATGGGGTCTCTAGAGTTAACTCTGTAGGCACCCAATGGGGTCTCTATAGTTAACTCTAGCCACCCAATGGGGTCTCTATAGTTAACTCTAGCCACCCAATGGGGTCTCTAGAGTTAACTCTGTAGCCACCCAATGGGGTCTCTAGAGTTAACTCTGTAGCCACCCAATGGGGTCTCTAGAGTTAACTCTGTAGCCACCCAATGGGGTCTCTAGAGTTAACTCTAGCCACCCAATGGGGTCTCTAGAGTTAACTATGTAGCTACCCAATGGGGTATCTAGAGTTAACTCTGTAGCCACACAATGGGGTCTCTAGAGTTAACTCTGTAGCCACACAATGGGGTATCTAGAGTTAACTCTGTAGCCACCCAATGGGGTATCTAGACCAGATCTAACCAACCCTGTGAACGGGTTTGATAACTTTACATTTTAAATATGAACAGTGAAGTTAGATATGTTGGAAGCATTCGGAGCAGGGCTTTGTTAAACAAGAAGGTAATGATGTGATCAACGTGCCCGTAAAGAGGACCAGCCAACCGTTCGGTAAACAATACAGCGACGAGTAATAAAACTGTATCCTGTGATAAAATGAAAAGGCGTTTATGATGAAATGTCATCCAGGGGTTTTAACAGCAGAGGCAGCTGCTTTTTGATAAATAGTATTGTCATAATCAACAACAGGTAGAAATGTTTCACAATATGCTTCCTGCTGACTACAGAGAGACCTGTATTTGTTTCTGTTAATAAAAAAAAACACACATTTAAATCTTAATTTCTTAAAAAGCTCATTGTTATGTTTTTGTTTTGTTTTTCAATACCAAAGGTACTGGTATGCAGGGACTCGCTCGATTATAGAGCCGTCCGATTCAACTCGGCGGGTCAGGGTCGGCCGTTCCGGTGTGGTCGGATCCCCTCGTGGGACTGATCCCTGGTCGGGCTCGGCCCCCGCCTGGCGCATTTCCTCTGTCGGTGGTGCGCCGTCCGATGAGTACAGATGTAATCTCAAAGACGTTTACGAACCACATTCACGGTAAAAGGTTTGTTTACGAACCACATTCACGGTAAAAGGTGCATTATGACGACGTAAATAACCTTTAAATGAGCGTATTGCCCAAAACCCACGATTGTTTTGAATCTCTACGTTAAACGTGAAGTTACTCGTTCTGTATTTATTACTGATTTCATTATCTTTATATTGTCGTCTCTTACTTTCTCTCTGCGTTGTTGGGAAGGACACATTTCACTGTTAGTCAACACCTGTTGTTCACCGAGCATGTGACAAATAAAATTGGATTTGATTTGATTATGAGGGTGGTGATATCTTGAACTGACATTTTGTTGTCAATTATTTCCAATTGACTAAAACTTTTACTATGATATAAATATAGATAAATAGTTGTTACTATGATATATATATAAACTGTTTACTATGATATATATATAAACTGTTTACTATGATATATATAGAAACGGTTTACTATGATATATATATAAACTGTTTACTATGATATATATAGAAACTGTTTACTATGATATACTGTATATAGAGAGATTAAAACTGAAAATGGACAAAGTAAAATAAACAAGCAGAACGGTAATAACCTTGGTTGAAACCATTTGACATGCCTGTTTTCCGTCCCTCCAACCTCCATCCCCAAACTGCAGAGTTCATTGAAATGTCATTTACACACTATATTAATCAGTAACACAACATGGACCTCTAGTCCTCTTCAGAGAGATAGCTAGTGACATTAATCAGTAACACAACATGGACCTCTAGTCCTCTTCAGAGACATTAATCAGTAACACAACATGGACCTCTAGTCCTCTTCAGAGATTTAGTTAGTGACATTAATCAGTAACACAACATGGACCTCTAGTCCTCTTCAGAGATTTAGTTAGTGACATTAATCAGTAACACAACATGGACCTCTAGTCCTCTTCAGAGAGATAGTTAGTGACATTAATCAGTAACACAACATGGACCTCTAGTCCTCTTCAGAGAGATAGCTAGTGACATTAATCAGTAACACAACATGGACCTCTAGTCCTCTTCAGAGAGATAGCTAGTGACATTAATCAGTAACACAACATGAACCTCTAGTCCTCTTCAGAGAGATAGTTAGTGACATTAATCAGTAACACAACATGGACCTCTAGTCCTCTTCAGAGAGATAGTTAGTGACATTAATCAGTAACACAACATGGATCTCTAGTCCTCTTCAGAGAGATAGTTAGTGACATTAATCAGTAACACAACATGGACCTCTAGTCCTCTTCAGAGAGATAGTTACTGACATTAATCAGTAACACAACATGGACCTCGTCGTCTCGTCTCAACACACTGGGTGTTATTAACTATACAGTAGATTGGGCCCCTCGTCTTCTCGTCTCAACACACTAGGTGTTATTAACTATACAGTGGATTGGGCCCCTCGTCGTCTCGTCTCAACACACTAGGTGTTTTTAACTGTTCAGTGGATTGGGCCCCTCGTCGTCTCGTCTCAACACACTGGGTGTTATTAACTATACAGTGGATTGGGCCCCTCGTCTTCTCGTTTCAACACACTAGGTGTTATTAACTATACAGTGGATTGGGCCCCTCGTCGTCTCGTCTCAACACACTGGGTGTTATTAACTGTTCAGTGGATTGGGCCCCTCGTCTTCTCGTCTCAACACACTGGGTGTTATTAACTATACAGTGGATTGGGCCCCTCGTCTTCTCGTCTCAACACACTGGGTGTTATTAACTATACAGTGGATTGGGCCCCTTGTCTTCTCATCTCGTCTCAACACACTGGGAGTTATTAACTATACAGTGGATTGGGCCCCTCGTCGTCTCGTCTCAACACACTAGGTGTTATTAACTATACAGTGGATTGGGCCCCTCGTCGTCTCGTCTCAACACACTAGGTGTTATTAACTGTTCAGTGGATTGGGCCCCTCGTCGTCTCGTCTCAACACACTGGGTGTTATTAACTATACAGTGGATTGGGCCCCTCGTCTTCTCATCTCGTCTCAACACACTAGGTGTTATTAACTATACAGCAGGATAAATAACAATCTTTCTTCATTGTTTGACTTATTCACAGCCGGTTGTCATTTCAGCTCAAGTCAGTCTCATTACTTATTTACAGACTACAGCCTGACGGAAGTATAGCCCTGTAGTCTCTGCTGACATCTCTAACTAGTAGCTATGAGCTAAGATATTACCCTACACACACATGCACGCACACGCACACACACACACGCACACGCACACACGCACACGCATACACGCACACGCACGCACACACACACACACACACACACATACACGCACACGCACACGCACATGCACACACACGCACGCACGCACACGCACACACACACTCACACATACACACACACACACACACACACACACACACACACACATTGAAACTTGCTTAATAAACCAATGCATAAAATATAAACAAGATGTAAATGTCAGACGTGTAGCAGTGTACTACTGAGACTAAAACCACGTCTAGATATCCTCTATGAATCACTCTCTCTGGAAACAAAATGGCTGTGACAGGTACATTAGAATCCTGACGTATGTTTCCTCAGTTGAAAAGTCATTCATTCTTTGATTTACTACGACAACAAGTCGACAGCGGTGCCTGATGCCAGTACAAATAGGTCAAAAGTAGTGCACTATATAGGGAATAGTGTCCCCGTGTTGTAGTAATGCACTATATAGGGAATAGGGTCCCAGTGTTGTGGTAATGCACTATATAGGGAATAGGATCCCAGTGTTGTAGTAGTGCCCTATATAGGGTCCCAGTGTTGTATTAGTGCACTATATAGGGAATAGGATCCCAGTGTTGTAGTAGTGCACTATATAGGGAATAGGGTCCCAGTGTTGTAGTTGTGCACTGTATAGGGAATAGGGTCCCAGTGTTGTAGTTGGTCCCTATATAGGGTCCCAGTGTTGTAGTAGGGCCCTATATAGGGAATAGGGTCCCAGTGTTGTAGTTGTGCACTGTATAGGGAATAGGGTCCCAGTGTTGTAGTTGGTCCCTATATAGGGTCCCAGTGTTGTAGTAGGGCCCTATATAGGGAATAGGGTCCCAGTGTTGTAGTAGGGCTGTGTAGACGGACTAAAGAGTCACCCACCGCACACTCTGCTTCGGGTTTAGATGGACTGTAGAGGATCTCATCCAGAATCATATTTACTGTGTGGTAGTCTTGTCTGGACATGTTTTGAGTTGAGGTAGTCTCAGTTATTTTTCTCTGATGGCTTCAACACAGCTGCCATTCAATCTTTTTATTTTATTTATTTACAGTGTGAATAAAGTGTTGTGTGTTATTGCAGAAGCGGGGAGATCAACAGCTGAGGTACGCCATAAACATTGTCAGAACAAATGCTTTCGGGCGATGAAAATGGATGTCTGCAATCAAATGATACACTCCTATTCCGTATGATGACAGCAGCAACAACTAAAACAGACAACCTATGAATTTTGCATGAGGCTCCCCCCCCTGTTCTGCATTTCATGGATGATTCTACAGTTAGTAGATTTAATTGAATTTGTTTCAGAGACGTTATGCCATTTTATCATCTGTTTAAATACCCCACAAATTGTGTTTCCAATGTTTTCAGACTTTCTCTTTCCTCTCCTCTCTGTTTTCTCTCGTTCGCAGTGTCGGGGTTGAAAGTATCAACGGTTTTGAGGCTTTCATGCTTTCACAGGTCCCAATCTGTTAGCTAAAATTACTCTGAAACACAAAAGCACAAACCGCAGCTGTGCGCAAAGTCTGTCCTATCAAAAGACTCCAACTGACAGCACAACAACACAACAGCATCGGCCACGCGATTAGCGCAGGGTTGTCATGCCAACGTCACACACAAAAAAAAAAGCCTCGCGCGCCAAGACTGACTGTATAAAAGGTTGAGCCAGGGGAGAATCCTATCCATGGAGAAAAGCTTTCTCCTGAAGCCCTCTGTTCCCCCTGAGTTCCAGTTATGTCATCAGAGGCCCATGAGGGAGTGCAGGTTCATTTGAATGCTGACATTTAAATAAAAAAATAAATGTAAAAAATATATATATATATATACTTTATTGTATTGTCTCCTCTGTTATTTGTTTATTTTAGGCCCACTAGGAAGTGAGGTGGTAACAGTGGGTTACTTTCTGTAACTTACATTAAAGTCTTCAATACCATCCCTAGGAGTTGATGTATAGACCTGATCCTAGATCAGCACAGAGCTGTGGATAATGAAGAGCTGATCCTAGATCAGCACAGAGCTGTGGATAATGAAGACCTGATCCTAGATCAGCACAGAGCTGTGGATAATGAAGACCTGATCCTAGATCAGCACAGAGCTGTGGATAATGAAGACCTGATCCTAGATCAGCCCAGAGCTGTGGATAATGAAGACCTGATCCTAGATCAGCCCAGAGCTGTGGATAATGATGCTAATGTCAGTGTGTGTAAATGCTGTGGGAGCAGAGGACAAGTTTGAGGATTTCCACTCCCACATAAAGACTCTATTGTGGTCAGACAGACAGGACCATTGACGTGGAAGGGAGGCCGTTAGAACAGACAGGACCGTTGTGGTGCAGGGAGACCAGACAGGACCGTTGTGATGCAGGGAGACCTTTAGAACAGACAGGACCGTTGTGATGCAGGGAGACCAGACAGGACCGTTGTGATGCAGGGAGACCGTTAGAACAGACAGGACCGTTGTAATGCAGGGAGACCGTTAGAACAGACAGGACCGTTGTAATGCAGGGAGACCAGACAGGACCATTGTGATGCAGGGAGACCAGACAGGAGCATTGTAATTCAGGGAGACCAGACAGGACCGTTGTGATGCAGGGAAACCAGACAGGACCGTTGTAATGTAGGGAGACCGTTAGAACAGACAGGACCGTTGTGATGCAGGGAGACCAGACAGGACCGTTGTAATGTAGGGAGACCGTTAGAACAGACAGGACCGTTGTGATGCAGGGAGACCAGACAGGACCGTTGTGATGCAGGGAGACCGTTAGAACAGACAGGACCGTTGTAATGCAGGGAGACCGTTAGAACAGACAGGACCGTTGTAATGCAGGGAGACCAGACAGGACCGTTGTGATGCAGGGAGACCAGACAGGACCGTTGTGATGCAGGGAGACCTTCTGTCCGTCCGCCAGTCTGTCTGTCTCTCTTTTGAAAAACAAACAGATCCATCCATTTGCTGCCTCCTGGTCTTGTCTACTGTGCAGCTAATTTATGTTGGATGCACACACACACGCACTTGCACACATGCACGCACACACCCACACAAACACACACACACACACACAAACACTCTCCCGTGCTGAGCTGGAAGAGCGGTGTGTCTCTGAAGTCCCTGAGCAGTGTGGTGTGAAGGATCATGGGAGGACAGCTGGCCTCCGTCTCAGTGTGGTGTGAAGGATCATGGGAGGACAGCTGGCCTCCGTCTCAGTGTGGTGTGAAGGATCATGGGAGGAGAGTAGAGCTGGTCTCCGTCGCTCAGTCTGTGTGACATCACAAAACAATGACTGAGGATTTGGACCATAATCCTTTAGAGGCTCTGGCAGCTCGGGGACTAGGGGGCTTGGGGACAGGTGGGGAGGGAGAGGGCCCTGGGAACATGGGGAGGAGGGGGCTGGTGGATGGGGAGCTGGAGAGGAGGGGGTTGGGGAACATGGGGAGGAGGGGGCTGGTGGATGGGGAGCTGGAGAGGAGGGGGTTGGGGATTGGTGGGGAGAGAAGGAGGGCTGCCCTATGCACATATACATGGAACACTGGTCACTTTCATAATGGAACACTGGTCTCTTTAATAATGGAACACTGGTCACTTTAATAATGGAACACTAGTCACTTTAATAATGGAACACTGGTCACTTTAATAATGGAACACTGGTCACTTTAATAATGGAACACTGGTCACTTTAATAATGGAACACTGGTCACTTTAATAATGGAACACTGGTCCCTTTAATAATGGAACACTGGTCACTTTAATAATGGAACACTGGTCACTTTAATAATGGAACACTGGTCACTTTAATAATGGAACACTGGTCCCTTTAATAATGGAACACTGGTCACTTTAATAATGGAACACTGGTCCCTTTAATAATGGAACACTGGTCCCATTAATAATGGAACACCGGCCCCTTTAATAATGGAACACCAGTCCCTTTAATAATGGAACACTTGTCCCTTTAATAATGGAACACTGGTCCCTTTAATAATGGAACACTGGTCCCTTTAATAATGGAACACTGGTCACTTTAATAACGGAACACGGGTCACTTTAATAATGAAACACTGGCAACTTTAATAATGGAACACTGGTCCCTTTAATAATGGAACACTGGTCACTTTAATAACGGAACACTGGTCCCTTTAATAATGGAACACTGGTCCCTTTAATAATGGAACACTGGTCACTTTAATAATGGAACACTGGTCCCTTTAATAATGGAACACCGGCCCCTTTAATAATGGAACACTGGTCGTTTTAATAATGGAACACTGGTCACTTTAATAATGGAACACTGGTCCCTTTTAATAATGGAACACTGGTCCCTTTAATAATGGAACACTGGTCACTTTAATAATGGAACACTGGTCCCTTTTAATAATGGAACACTGGTCACTTTAATAATGGAACACTGGTCACTTTAATAATGGAACACTGGTCCCTTTAATAATGGAATACTGGTCCCTTTAATAATGGAACACTGGTCACTTTAATAATGTTTACATGCTGTTTTACTCATTTCATATGTATATACTGTATTCTAGTCAAGTCCATCCTATTAAACTATTGCTCTATATATACAATTCTACCATTCATATTCTTCAGATATACTACATATTCTATCCACATACGGTCAATAATGTCTATACATCCCCTCACTATATATGTATATATAGACCATGAAGGTCTGATTCACACAGTCTCCTCCGACTAATTGATGTGGAGATGTGTCTGTTACTGAACTCTGTGAGGTGCAATCTGAGGTAACTCTGTGTCTTCCTTTCTTGTGGCGGTCCTCATGAGAGCCAGTTTCATCATAGCGCTTGATGGTTTTTGCGACTGCACTTGAAGAAACTTTCACAGTTCTTGAAATGTTCCGGATTGACTGACCTTATGGATTTGGTATTTTACCAAATAGGTCTATGTTCTGTATGCCCCCCTACCTTGTCACAACACACCTGATTGGGTCAAACACATTAGGAAGGAAAGAAATTCCACAAATGAACTTTTAACAAGGCACAACTGTTAATTGAAATGCATTCCAGGTGACTACTTCATGAAGCTGGTTGAGAGAACGCTAAGAGTATGCAAAGCTGTCATCAAGGCAAATGGTGGATACTTTAAAGAATCTCAAAAATAAAATATATTTAGATTTGTTTAACACTTTTTTGGTTACTACATCCATATGTGTTATGTCATAGTTTTAATGTCTTCACTATTATTCTACAATGTAGAAAATAGTTTTTTTTTAAATGTAAAAACTTGAATGAGAAGGTGTGTCCAAACTTTTGACTGGTACTGTATGTATGTATGTATACAAACATGGTGTGAATTGTTAGATGTTACTGCACTGTTGTCTGTGACCAATAACATCTGATAAACATGTGTCTGTGACCAATAACATCTGATAAATATGTGTCTGTGACCAATAACATCTGATAAATATGGACCAATAACATCTGATAAATATGGACCAATAACATCTGATAAATATGGACCAATAACATCTGATAAATATGGACCAATAACATCTGATAAATATGGACCAATAACATCTGATAAATATGTGTCTGTGACCAATAACATCTGATAAACATGTGTCTGTGACCAATAACATCTGATAAACATGTGTCTGTGACCAATAACATCTGATAAACATGTGTCTGTGACCAATAACATCTGACAAACATGTGTCTGTGACCAATAACATCTGATAAACATGGACCAATAACATCTGATAAATATGGACCAATAACATCTGATAAACATGGACCAATAACATCTGTTAAATATGTGTATGGACCAATAACATCTGATAAATATGGACCAATAACATCTGTTAAATATGTGTATGGACCAATAACATCTGTTAAATATGTGTATGGACCAATAACATCTGATAAATATGGATCAATAACATCTGATAAACATGTGTCTGTGACCAATAACATCTGATAAACATGGACCAATAACATCTGATAAACATGTGTCAGTGACCAATAACATCTGATAAATATGTGTCTGCAACCTACAAATTGACCACCATACAGTTGGGAAGAGATAGTTGGGAAGAGATATTGGATGTGCCGAATCCACGTGGTTTATGAACCGATACGCAAAACAACGGCAGATTCAAAATTAGATGATGTTGCAGACAATTACATTGATAGAACTCAATATATCTATAACGGTAGATCTCCTCTTCTTCTGAAGAGTTGTGATCATTTTGACCCCACGGGGTGAGATCTTGCGTGGAGCCCCAGATCGAGGGAGATTATCAGTGGTCTTGTATGTCTTCCATTTCCTAATAATTGCTCCCGCAGTTGATTTCTTCAAACCAAGCTGCTTACCTATTGCAGATTCAGTCTTCCCAGCCTGGTGCAGGTCTACAATTTTGTTTGTGGTGTCCTTTGTCAGCTCTTTGGTCTTGGCCATAGTGGAGTTTGGAGTGTGACTGTTTGAGGTTGTGGACAGGTGTCTTTTATACTGATAACAAGTTCAAACAGGTGCCATTAATACAGGTAACAAGTGGAGGACAGAGGAGCCTCTTAAAGAAGAAGTTACAGGTCTGTGAGAGACAGACATCTTGCTTGTTTCTAGGTGACCAAATACTTATTTTCCACCATAATTTGCAAATAAATTCATTAAAAATCCTACAATGTGATTTTCTGGATTTTTTTTCTCATTTTGTCTGTCATAGTTGAAGTGTACCTATGATGACAATTACAGGCCTCTCTCATCTTTTTAAGTGGGAGAACTTGCACAATTGGTGGCTGACTAAATACTTTTTTTGCCCCACTGTATGTACATGTAGGTAGTTATTAAAGTGACTGTGCAGAGATAATAAACAGCAGCAGTGTATGTGAAGAGTGTGAAGGAATGTGAATGTGTGTGTGTGTGTGTGTGTGTGTGTGTGTGTGTGTGTGTGTGTGTGTGTGTGTGTGTGTGTGTGTGTGTGTGTGTGTGTGTGTGTGTGTGTGTGTGTGTGTTTGTGTGTGTGTGTGTGTGTGTGTGTGTGTGTGTTGTAGTGTCAGTGTAGTATGTGTGAGTGTGTGGTTAGAGTCCAGTGAATGTACATGTACATCGAGCCTGCGCAAGAGAGTCTGCAAAACAATTATAATAATAACTGATGACAGGACAGTCCTTGGTCGGACAGAGTGACATCTGGCAGATGCTGACAGGACAGTCCTTGGTCGGACAGAGTGACGTCAGCTCTACTATGGTCACTTCAAACTAATGATTCTTATCTTCTAGGATATTTAGCACGATAGCATGATTCCAGCTGAAAAGGCAGTTGAGATAAGGTATCTCACTCCTTCTATAATCGCGTCTGGACTGATCAGATATCTTAGGGCATGTGTGTTTGTCCTTCAATCGGGAACATCTTAGAGCATATGTGCTTATCCTTCAATCAGAATCATCTTCAAACATTTTGAACAGATATACAATGGTTCATTGGATCAGTCTAAAACTTTTCATATACACTGTTGCCATCTAGTGGCAAAAATGGGCTGGGCTGAAATAATACATTATGGCCTTTCTCTTGCATTTCAAATATGATTTTGCATATCCTTGCTTCAGGTCCTGAGCTACAGGCAGTTAGATTTGGGTATGTCATTTTAGGCGAAAATTGAAATAAAAGTGTCCAATCCTTATTAAGGCATGTGTCCTTCAATCAGAAACATGTGTCCTTCAATCAGAAACATATTTGACCTTCAATCAGAAACATATTTGACCTTCAATCAGAAACATATTTGACCTTCAATCAGAAACATATTTGACCTTCAATCAGAAACATATTTGACCTTCAATCAGAAACATATTTGACCTTCAATCAGAAACATATTTGACCTTCAATCAGAAACATATTTGACCTTCAATCAGAAACATATTTGTCCTTCAATCAGAAACAGCAACAGGGAAAGAACAGGTCCTGTGTGGTTAAGTTGGTAGAGCCTTGCAGCTCCAAGGTTTGTAGGATCAAGAAAGGCATTTCAATTTACAATGTGTAGGTGACATGAAAACATGAGACATTTCCCTCTTGAGACATTTCCCTCTTGAGACATTTCCCTCTCGAGACAATAGTTTCTACCTTAACAACACTATCAACAAGGCAGGTCCTACAGGCCCTAGTTTCTACCTTCTTAACAACACAATCAACAAGGCAAGTCCTACAGGCCCTAGTTTCTACCTTCTTAACAACACTATCAACAAGGCAGGTCCTACGGGCCCTAGTTTCTACCTTCTTAACAACACTATCAACAAGGCAGGTCCTACAGGCCCTAGTTTCTACCTTCTTAACAACACAATCAACAAGGCAAGTCCTACAGGCCCTAGTTTCTACCTTCTTAACAACACTATCAACAAGGCAGGTCCTACGGGCCCTAGTTTCTACCTTCTTAACAACACTATCAACAAGGCAGGTCCTACAGGCCCTAGTTTCTACCTTCTTAACAACACTATCAACAAGCAGGTCCTACGGGCCCTAGTTTCTACCTTCTTAACAACACTATCAACAAGGCAGGTCCTACAGGCCCTAGTTTTGTGGCACCTGGAAGACTGTTCAGTCGTGTGGTCAGGTGCCACAAAAAGGGACTTGGGGCAATTGCAGTTGTCTCAGAACAGGGCAGCACGGCTGGCCCTTAAAAGTACACAGAGAGCTAACATTAATAATATGCATGTCAATCTCTCCTGGCTGAAAGTGGAGGAGAGATTGACTTCATCACTACTTGTTTTTGTAAGAGGTTGACATGTTGAATGCATCGAGCTGTTTGTTTAAACTACTGGCACACAGCACAGACACCCAACATACCCCACAAGACATGTCACCAGAGGTCTCTTCACAGTCCCCAAGTCCAGAACAGACTATGGGAGGTGCACAGTACTACATAGAGCCATGACTACATGGAACTCTATTCCACAGTACTACATAGAGCCATGACTACATGGAACTCTATTCCACAGTACTACATAGAGCCATGACTACATGGAACTCTATTCCACAGTACTACATAGAGCCATGACTACATGGAACTCTATTCCACAGTACTACATAGAGCCATGACTACATGGAACTCTATTCCACAGTACTACATAGAGCCATGACTACATGGAACTCTATTCCACAGTACTACATAGAGCCATGACTACATGGAACTCTATTCCACAGTACTACATAGAGCCATGACTACATGGAACTCTATTCCACAGTACTACATAGAGCCATGACTACATGGAACTCTATTCCACAGTACTACATAGAGCCATGACTACATGGAACTCTATTCCACATCAGGTAACTGACGCAGCAGTAGAATCAGATTTAAAAAACAGATAAAAACACATCTTAAGGAACATAGGGACTGTGAAGAGACACAGGTACAAACACATGCACACGCGTGCTTTGTGATATTGTTGTAGCGTAGCATTAAATATTCAGCATTGTAGATATGTAGTGACGTAATTATGTTTTTTTTAAAATCTCGTTTAAAGTGTTTAGACACCAGGAAGAGTAGCTGAGGCCTTGGCAGCAGTTAATGGGAATCCCTTCATAAAACACCCATACAGCATGGCCTCTATGCAATCTGTCTAAAGGTAATTTCCCATCTGCAACGTTTACAGTAAATGCAGTATCCTCTGGCGTGGGAACATTGCCTTGACATTTAAATCACGCGGTAATGCTGAATTTCCGCCATACGGATTGAATAGAGCCCTAAAGCACAGTTGTGATCTGACTGGACTAGCCCGGCGATATCGTCAGGGCACCAGAAGAGGGCGTCTTTGAGGCCATGTTCCTACTTTCTGTCCTCTGCCTTTTTTCTAAACAAGCCTGCGCTGTTAGAAGAGAAACGCAAGGATTTTCAACTTGATCATATGAAATTGAAAAGAACAATTGTTAAACATGAACCACTTTTATTCTCAAAGTCATAAAAACATACAATCTCAAGTTGGAAATATATATTCACTTCCAAACAAATACAAGCCCTGGTGTAGAAGTGTGCAAAGCTGACTGGACTCCCTGGGATAGTTTTCATAGCTTTAAAGAGTGAACAGCTAGCTAGCTTTCCTTCATCATTTAGACATTAGCGATCAGTATTAATCTATCGGTCTGAGGAGCACTTTGTGAAAAGCAAGGTGGAAGCTACAGGCTGATTCATCACGTTGATCAATCCTGAGCTCATCAATCATTTAGAACACTGAGAGAATGTCCCAGAGGTTAGGTTACCGAGCAACAAACAAGATGGACGATACAGGCTGATACACTGAGAGAATGTCCCAGAGGTTAGGTTACCGAGCAACAAACAAGATGGACGATACAGGCTGATACACTGAGAGAATGTCCCAGAGGTTAGGTTACTGAGCAACAAACAAGATGGACGATACAGGCTGATACACTGAGAGAATGTCCCAGAGGTTAGGTTACCGAGCAACAAACAAGATGGACGATACAGGCTGATACACTGAGAGAATGTCCCAGAGGTTAGGTTACCGAGCAACAAACAAGATGGACGATACAGGCTGATACACTGACAGAATGTCCCAGAGGTTAGGTTACCGAGCAACAAACAAGATGGACGATACAGGCTGATACACTGAGAGAATGTCCCAGAGGTTAGGTTACTGAGCAACAAACAAGATGGACGATACAGGCTGATACACTGAGAGAATATCCCAGAGGTTAGGTTACCGAGCAACAAACAAGATGGACGATACAGGCTGATACACTGACAGAATGTCCCAGAGGTTAGGTTACCGAGCAACAAACAAGATGGACGATACAGGCTGATACACTGAGAGAATGTCCCAGAGGTTAGGTTACTGAGCAACAAACAAGATGGACGATACAGGCTGATACACTGACAGAATGTCCCAGAGGTTAGGTTACCGAGCAACAAACAAGATGGACGATACAGGCTGATACACTGAGAGAATGTCACAGAGGTTAGGTTACCGAGCAACAAACAAGATGGACGATACAGGCTGATACACTGAGAGAATGTCACAGAGGTTAGGTTACCGAGCAGCAAAGAAGATGGACGATACAGGCTGATACACTGAGAGAATGTCCCAGAGGTTAGGTTACCGAGCAACAAACAAGATGGACGATACAGGCTGATACACTGAGAGAATGTCCCAGAGGTTAGGTTACCGAGCAACAAACAAGATGGACGATACAGGCTGATACACTGAACAGAATGTCCCAGAGGTTAGGTTACCGAGCAGCAAACAAGATGGACGATACAGGCTGATACACTGAGAGAATGTCCCAGAGGTTAGGTTACCGAGCAGCAAACAAGATGGACGATACAGGCTGATACACTGACAGAATGTCCCAGAGGTTAGGTTACCGAGCAACAAACAAGATGGACGATACAGGCTGATACACTGAGAGAATGTCCCAGAGGTTAGGTTACCGAGCAACAAACAAGATGGACGATACAGGCTGATACACTGAGAGAATGTCCCAGAGGTTAGGTTACTGAGCAACAAACAAGATGGACGATACAGGCTGATACACTGAGAGAATGTCCCAGAGGTTAGGTTACCGAGCAACAAACAAGATGGACGATACAGGCTGATACACTGAGAGAATGTCCCAGAGGTTAGGTTACCGAGCAACAAACAAGATGGACGATACAGGCTGATACACTGAGAGAATGTCCCAGAGGTTAGGTTACCGAGCAACAAACAAGATGGACGATACAGGCTGATACACTGAGAGAATGTCCCAGAGGTTAGGTTACCGAGCAACAAACAAGATGGACGATACAGGCTGATACACTGAGAGAATGTCCCAGAGGTTAGGTTACCGAGCAACAAACAAGATGGACGATACAGGCTGATACACTGAGAGAATGTCCCAGAGGTTAGGTTACTGAGCAACAAACAAGATGGACGATACAGGCTGATACACTGAGAGAATGTCCCAGAGGTTAGGTTACCGAGCAACAAACAAGATGGACGATACAGGCTGATACACTGAGAGAATGTCCCAGAGGTTAGGTTACTGAGCAACAAACAAGATGGACGATACAGGCTGATACACTGAGAGAATGTCCCAGAGGTTAGGTTACCGAGCAACAAACAAGATGGACGATACAGGCTGATACACTGAGAGAATGTCCCAGAGGTTAGGTTACCGAGCAACAAACAAGATGGACGATACAGGCTGATACACTGACAGAATGTCCCAGAGGTTAGGTTACCGAGCAACAAACAAGATGGACGATACAGGCTGATACACTGAGAGAATGTCCCAGAGGTTAGGTTACCGAGCAACAAACAAGATGGACGATACAGGCTGATACACTGAGAGAATGTCCCAGAGGTTAGGTTACTGAGCAACAAACAAGATGGACGATACAGGCTGATACACTGAGAGAATGTCCCAGAGGTTAGGTTACCGAGCAGCAAACAAGATGGACGATACAGGCTGATACACTGAGAGAATGTCCCAGAGGTTAGGTTACCGAGCAACAAACAAGATTCTGATTCTGATTCTGGGTCCAGTTCACCTCAATAATTGGCCCACCCGTTATTACAAGCAGACTGACATTGTTGCATTAACAACTATTTGTAAAATCCTTTTTACCCGTTTGGAAAGAATATGTAGAAACTGAATGTAATGCTTGGACATTCATCGGACTGTTGCTTCTGTATTCCTTTTGTCTACATATAATAACTCAAAGTCAATCATTTTCCCATAAAATCTGATCTAGGATCTGTCCTCCACAACCCTAATCCCACCCCCCAAACACTGCACAAAAAAATCCCTGAGACTGATCTCAGGACCAGTGCCATACCATGAGAGAGGACTTGACGAAGATCCTCTCTGGGTGTTTCTAAATAGTCTAACCTGGCTTCCTCTCCTCGTCTCCTCTCCTTCTCTCCTCTCCTTGTCTCCTCTCCTTCATCTGCACTGATATACAAAACTGAATAGGTGAGAGAACATAAATATCCCATCCGCCGTAGTCTATATCCTATAATTCACCTATCCTGCGTTTTCAGAAAAATGAAGATGAAAGAGAGGAGACAAGGAGAGGAGAGAAGGAGAGGACACGAGGAGAGGACGCCACCTGAGAGTGTTTGACATGCCCCCCCCCCCCCCCCCTCCCCCTCAAGCAGCTGTCTCCCACCGCTGGCTGAATAGCACCTCCACGACCTTAGGGTCAGCCAGGGTTGAAAGGTCACCTAGATCCTTCTCGTTCCGGGCGATCTGCCTCAGGACCCTCCTCATGATCTTACCTGATGTTGTTGGTTAAACATAAATAAAAACATTCATTTAAAAAAAAATTTATTATAAAATGTCTGTAAAAGTCCAATCATCACGGGATGTAAACAGTGTACCTACCAGAACGTGTTTTAGGAAGTCCAGGAGCATTCTGGATGAAGTCTGGGGTGGCGATCGGACCAATCTTCTCTCTCACTGACAAGACATAAGAAAATTTAAAAAAAAAAACGTTTTAATGTGAAATATTATACCATCAGGAAAGAAAACCCTCTGGTGGTCCGGAGAATGTATCTGATAGTAATAGACATGATCTCATAGCCAGATGCCGTAACCTTCCTTCTACAAGGACAAACCTGGAGTTCAAGGCAATAACAAACATACTGTAGATTTGACTTCAATTTCAGTCAATTTGATTCCTGTTTTTTTCTTCTTCTAGTTTTTCCTTCGTCTGAAAACCCTACCTTGCCTCTTGAGTTCGTCCACCAGAGTGCGGTTGAACTCTCTGCAGTCCTTCAGAGTAACGAAACAGTAGAGACACTCCCCCTTGACCGTGTGGGGTCTGCTGACCACTGCAGCTTCGGCCACCGCTCCGTGCTCTGTCAGAGCGGACTCTATCTCCGCTGTACTCAACAGGTGACCTGGAGGAAGACGGCACACATGGGTTTTATTACTGACTATACAGAGTTATCACTAAATCACAATACAGGGTTATTATAACCCCAACAGAGAGAACAGCTTGGTTCATCACTAAATCAGAAACGGCCCAGAACAGAGTTCGCTGGAAATTCACCGATGAGGCCTTCTGCTCCACTAGTTAAAATCAACAGGTTAAGTAAGTCAATCACTCATCAATTAATGAATAGATCAAATGTATTTATACAGCACTTTTCACGACGACATTTATCACAAAGCGCTTTACAATAATCCAACCTACACCACAGTGGAAAAACTCTGGAGGAAAAAATGACCTGATACGTTGATCATGTCATCTATCCTGCCTGTGATCCAGTAGTAGCCATCTCTATCCCTCCTGCAGCCTGGGAAAGAATGACTGAATTAAAGACTGAATGAATGAGCAATAATACTTAAGAGGCCATGTGTTATAATATGATATAACACTGGTTGTAGAAGATAGGACATAACAGGACAGGATCTAACAGGACAGGATCTAACAGCATCTAACAGGACAGGATCTAACAGGATGGGATTTAACAAGACAGGATCTAACAGGACAGGATCTAACAGGATCTAACAGGACAGGATCTAACAGGATATGGTATATCAGGATCTAACAGGACAGGATCTAACAGGACAGGATCTAACAGGATCTAACAGGACAGAATCTAATAGGATCTAACAGGACAGGATCTAACAGGATCTAACAGGACAGGATCTAACAGGATCTAACAGGACAGGATCTATCAGGATCTAACAGGACAGGATCTAACAGGATCTAACAGGATTTAACAGGACAGGATCTAACAGGACAGGATCTAACAGGACAGGATCTAACAGGACAGGATCTAACAGGACAGGATCTAACGGGACAGGATCTAACAGGATGGGATCTAACAGGACAGGATCTAAGAGGACAGGGTCTAACAGGATCTAACAGGACAGGATCTAACAGGACAGGATCTAACAGGACAGGATCTAACAGGATCTAACAGGATAGGATCTAACAGGATCTAACAGGACAGGATCTATCAGAATATAACAGGACAGGATCTAACAGGATCTAACAAGATCTAACAGGACAGGATCTAACAGGATATGGTCTAACAGGATCTAACAGGACAGGATCTAATAGGACAGGATCTAACAGCATCTAACAGGACAGGATCTAACGGGATGGGATCTAACAGGACAGGATCTAACAGGATCTAACAGGACAGGATCTAACAGGACAGGATCTAACAGGATCCAACAGGACAGAATCTAACAGGATAGGATCTAACAGGATCTAACAGGACAGTATTTATCTTAAAATTTTATTTAACCTTTATTTAACTAGGCAAGTCAGTGACTAACAAATTCTTATTTACAATGGTCGCTATCACAATGTAATTGTGGTTGTCTTTGAATATGATTGATCTAATGCAATCAAAAAATGAATGTAATCAATCACAGAATGTTGTAAAAAAAAAAAAAAAAAAAAAAAAGGGTTGAACGTCTTACCATCTCCGGTCACGTAAAAACCTGGGAACTTCTTGAAGTACGTTTTCTCAAAGCGGTCCTGGTTTCCGTACACGGTGCGCATGATACCAGGCCAGGGCTGCCGGAACACCTGCAACCACACACCTTCTAAACATTAGGCAACAGGCCAAATATATCCAAATCTGATTTTAGTTAACCACATTGTGGGCCTGTTACAATACATCGATCATGACGGATTTGATGAATATCCACTCTATTAGATCTCATTTGTTGAATGTGCGCCAATTCGGCATCCTTCTATCCTCCACTGTCAGCGTGCCATCCTTACCGCATCTATTACAGACCATGGCTCTTAGTTTAGTTATAATACTGACCAGATAGTATAGTGTTATAATACTGACCAGATAGTATAGTGTTATATTACTGACCAGATAGTATAGTATTATATTACTGACCAGATAGTATAGTGTTATATTACTGACCAGATAGTATAGTGTTATAATACTGACCAGATAGTATAGTGTTATATTACTGACCAGATAGTATAGTATTATATTACTGACCAGATAGTATAGTGTTATAATACTGACCAGATAGTATAGTGTTATAATACTGACCAGATAGTATAGTGTTATATTACTGACCAGATAGTATAGTATTATATTACTGACCAGATAGTATAGTGTTATAATACTGACCAGATAGTATAGTGTTATAATACTGACCAGATAGTATAGTGTTATATTACTGACCAGATAGTATAGTATTATATTACTGACCAGATAGTATAGTGTTATAATACTGACCAGATAGTATAGTGTTATAATACTGACCAGATAGTATAGTATTATATTACTGACCAGATAGTATGGTGTTATAATACTGACCAGATAGTATAGTGTTATATTACTGACCAGATAGTATAGTATTATATTACTGACCAGATAGTATAGTGTTACTGACCAGATAGTATAGTGTTATAATACTGACCAGATAGTATAGTGTTATAATACTGACCAGATAGTATAGTGTTACTGACCAGATAGTATAGTGTTATAATACTGACCAGATAGTATAGTATTATATTACTGACCAGATAGTATAGTGTTACTGACCAGATAGTAGTGTTATAATACTGACCAGATAGTATAGTGTTATAATACTGACCAGATAGTATAGTGTTATAATACTGACCAGATAGAATAGTGTTATAATACTGACCAGCTAGTATAGTATTATAATACTGACCAGATAGTATAGTGTTATAATACTGACCAGATAGTATAGTGTTATAATACTGACCAGATAGTATAGTGTTACTGACCAGATAGTATAGTGTTATAATACTGACCAGCTAGTATAGTGTTATAATACTGACCAGATAGTATAGTGTTACTGACCAGATAGTATAGTGTTACTGACCAGATAGTATAGTGTTATAATACTGACCAGCTAGTATAGTGTTATAATACTGACCAGATAGTATAGTGTTATAATACTGATCAGATAGTATAGTGTTATAATACTGACCAGATAGTATAGTGTTATAATACTGACCAGATAGTATAGTGTTATAATACTGACCAGATAGTATAGTGTTACTGACCAGATAGTAAGTATAGTGTTACTGACCAGATAGTATAGTGTTATAATACTGACCAGATAGCCCTCTGCCTCTCCCTCCAGTTCCTCTCCATGCTCATTCAGTATGGTGGGATCCACTCCGAAGAAAGGAAAGGTCTGGAACATCAGACAGATCCAGAGATTAGATAAACAGATGTGGGGGGTGTTCATCATTACCCCAGTGGAGATTTTAATTAAATACTACACGCTTTTCAATAACAACACAGCCTACCGTGGAAGAAACATCTCCTTATTACAGATCACAATCAACACATGAAAGGAGTTGTAAATCTTAACGCAAGACTAGTAACTTTCTTATGTTCTAATGTCCTAAGTTGATATCCTACAGTTATATAACTGGTTAGTCACCTACAGGTCTATAACTGGTTAGTCACCTACAGGTCTATAACTGGTTAGTCACCTACAGGTCTATGACTGGTTAGTCACCTACAGGTCTATGACTGGTTAGTCACCTACAGGTCTATAACTGGTTAGTCACCTACAGGTCTATAACTGGTTAGTCACCTACAGGTCTATAACTGGTTAGTCACCTACAGGTCTATGACTGGTTAGTCACCTACAGGTCTATAACTGGTTAGTCACCTACAGGTCTATAACTGGTTAGTCACCTACAGGTCTATAACTGGTTAGTCACCTACAGGTCTATAACTGGTTAGTCACCTACAGGTCTATGACTGGTTAGTCACCTACAGGTCTATGACTGGTTAGTCACCTACAGGTCTATGACTGGTTAGTCACCTACAGGTCTATAACTGGTTAGTCACCTACAGGTCTATAACTGGTTAGTCACCTACAGGTCTATAACTGGTTAGTCACCTACAGGTCTATAACTGGTTAGTCACCTACAGGTCTATAACTGGTTAGTCACCTACAGGTCTATAACTGCTTAGTCACCAACAGGTCTATGACTGGTTAGTCACCTACAGGTCTATGACTGGTTAGTCACCTACAGGTCTATAACTGGTTAGTCACCTACAGGTCTATAACTGCTTAGTCACCCATGACTGGTTACAACAGCTTCTGGACCACCAGGCAGCCATATTTCCTAGTTAGTAGTGACTTGGTGTGGATAAATGGCACTAAGTAGTGTTTAATGAACTAGATAATCCTTTAGGGCCTTACAGCTGATCCAGGTTTCAGAGGAGTAGCAGCAGGAAGTGGCGTCAGAACGTGTCCACCCTGGAAGACAACAACACATCATGCCTGCAATATGACAAACACAACAAGGTGACTTCCTGAGTACCAAAATAAACAACGAAATCCAAATTCGCAGAGACTTCCACTATGGTCGTAGGTACTAGATGCACATGGTATACACTGTCCAACTAAATAATTACTTGCAGGCTCCTTCTCAACAATACAACCACAATAAGAATTGGAACATTAAGTAAATGGTAATAAAATATAATAAACATTTTAGCTTCAATACAATACAGGAAGGCAGCATTTATAGTCCAGTATTTAGTATGTGTTTTGGGGAAGGGAGATGGGGGGGGGACAAGTGTATACATTGAGCAGAATCAGAGCAAGTGGTCAGTCCAGTTCAAGTGTTCAGCAGTCTGATGGCTTGTAGATAGAAACTGTCTCTGTCGGTATCACACCATGTTCCGATACCGTCTACCCGATGGTGAAGGAGTGAACAGCTCGTGGGGGGGGGGGGGGGGGGGGTGGTCCTTGATGATGGGATGTGGGGAGTCCTTGGTGATGGGATGTGGGGAGTCCTTGATGATGGGATGTGGGGTCATTGATGATGGGATGTGGGGGTCCTTGGTGATGGGATGTGGGGGTCCTTGGTGATGGGATGTGGGGTCCTTGGTGATGGGATGTGGGGAGTCCTTGGTGATGGGATGTGGGGACCTTGATGATGGGATGTGGGGAGTCCTTGGTGATGGGATGTGGGGAGTCCTTGATGATGGGATGTGGGGGTCCTTGGTGATGGGATGTGGGGAGTCCTTGGTGATGGGATGTGGGGAGTCCTTGATGATGGGATGTGGGGAGTCCTTGGTGATGGGATGTGGGGACCTTGATGATGGGATGTGGGGAGTCCTTGGTGATGGGATGTGGGGAGTCCTTGATGATGGGATGTGGGGAGTCCTTGATGATGGGATGTGGGGGTCCTTGGTGATGGGATGTGGGGAGTCCTTGGTGATGGGATGTGGGGAGTCCTTGATGATGGGATGTGGGGAGTCCTTGGTGATGGGATGTGGGGACCTTGATGATGGGATGTGGGGAGTCCTTGGTGATGGGATGTGGGGAGTCCTTGATGATGGGATGTGGGGGTCCTTGGTGATGGGATGTGGGGAGTCCTTGGTGATGGGATGTGGGGAGTCCTTGGTGATGGGATGTGGGGAGTCCTTGGTGATGGGATGTGGGGGTCCTTGATGATGGGATGTGTGGGGTCCTTGGTGATGGGATGTGTGGAGTCCTTGGTGATGGGATGTGGGGAGTCCTTGGTGATGGGATGTGGGGTCATTGATGATGGGATGTGGGGTCCTTGGTGATGGGATGTGGGGAGTCCTTGGTGATGGGATGTGGGAGTCATTGGTGATGGGATGTGGGGAGTCCTTGGTGATGGGATGTGGGGTCATTGATGATGGGATGTGGGGTCCTTGGTGATGGGATGTGGGGAGTCCTTGGTGATGGGATGTGGGGAGTCCTTGGTGATGGGATGTGGGGGGTCCTTGGTGATGGGATGTGGGGGGTCCTTGGTGATGGGATGTGGGGAGTCCTTGGTGTTGGGATGTGGGGAGTCCTTGGTGATGGGATGTGGGGTCCTTGATGATGGGATGTGGGGAGTCCTTGGTGATGGGATGTGGGGAGTCCTTGGTGATGGGATGGGACGAGTCCTTGATGATGGGATGTGGGGAGTCCTTGATGATGGGATGTGGGGAGTCCTTGGTGATGGGATGTGGGGGTCCTTGGTGATGGGATGTGGGGAGTCCTTGGTGATGGGATGTGGGGAGTCCTTGATGATGGGATGTGGGGTCCTTGGTGATGGGATGTGGGGAGTCCTTGGTGATGGGATGTGGGGGTCCTTGGTGATGGGATGTGGGGAGTCCTTGGTGATGGGATGTGGGGAGTCCTTGGTGATGGGATGTGGGGGTCCTTGGTGATGGGATGTGGGGAGTCCTTGGTGATGGGATGTGGGGAGTCCTTGATGATGGGATGTGGGGAGTCCTTGGTGATGGGATGTGGGGAGTCCTTGATGATGGGATGTGGGGTCCTTGGTGATGGGATGTGGGGAGTCCTTGGTGATGGGATGTGGGGTCCTTGATGATGGGATGTGGGGTCCTTGGTGATGGGATGTGGGGGTCATTGATGATGGGATGTGGGGAGTCCTTGGTGATGGGATGTGGGGAGTCCTTGGTGATGGGATGTGGGGAGTCCTTGGTGATGGGATGTGGGGAGTCCTTGGTGATGGGATGTGGGGTCCTTGGTGATGGGATGTGGGGAGTCCTTGGTGATGGGATGTGGGGGTCCTTGATGATGGGATGTGGGGGTCCTTGATGATGGGATGTGGGGTCCTTGGTGATGGGATGTGGGGTCCTTGGTGATGGGATGTGGGGTCCTTGGTGATGGGATATGTGGGGTCCTTGGTGATGGGATGTGGGGAGTTCTTGGTGATGGGATGTGGGGAGTCCTTGGTGATGGGATGTGGGGGTCCTTGGTGATGGGATGTGGGGAGTCCTTGGTGATGGGATGTGGGGAGTCCTTGGTGATGGGATGTGGGGGTCCTTGGTGATGGGATGTGGGGAGTCCTTGGTGATGGGATGTGGGGAGTCCTTGATGATGGGATGTGGGGAGTCCTTGGTGATGGGATGTGGGGAGTCCTTGATGATGGGATGTGGGGTCCTTGGTGATGGGATGTGGGGAGTCCTTGGTGATGGGATGTGGGGTCCTTGATGATGGGATGTGGGGAGTCCTTGGTGATGGGATGTGGGGGTCCTTGGTGATGGGATGTGGGGAGTCCTTGGTGATGGGATGTGGGGAGTCCTTGATGATGGGATGTGGGGAGTCCTTGGTGATGGGATGTGGGGAGTCCTTGATGATGGGATGTGGGGTCCTTGGTGATGGGATGTGGGGAGTCCTTGGTGATGGGATGTGGGGTCCTTGATGATGGGATGTGGGGTCCTTGGTGATGGGATGTGGGGTCATTGATGATGGGATGTGGGGAGTCCTTGGTGATGGGATGTGGGGAGTCCTTGGTGATGGGATGTGGGGAGTCCTTGGTGATGGGATGTGGGGAGTCCTTGGTGATGGGATGTGGGGTCCTTGGTGATGGGATGTGGGGAGTCCTTGGTGATGGGATGTGGGGGTCCTTGATGATGGGATGTGGGGGTCCTTGATGATGGGATGTGGGGTCCTTGGTGATGGGATGTGGGGTCCTTGGTGATGGGATATGTGGGGTCCTTGGTGATGGGATGTGGGGTCCTTGGTGATGGGATGTGGGGAGTTCTTGGTGATGGGATGGGGGGAGTCCTTGGTGATGGGATGTGGGGAGTCCTTGGTGATGGGATGTGGGGAGTCCTTGATGATGGGATGGGGGGAGTCCTTGGTGATGGGATGTGGGGAGTCCTTGATGATGGGATGGGGGGAGTCCTTGGTGATGGGATGGGACGAGTCCTTGGTGATGGGATGTGGGGTCCTTGGTGATGGGATGTGTATTGGTGATGGGATGTGGGGTCCTTGGTGATGGGATGTGGGGAGTCCTTGGTGATGGGATGTGGGGAGTCCTTGGTGATGGGATGTGGGGAGTCCTTGATGATGGGATGGGACGGGTCCTTGGTGATGGGATGTGGGGAGTCCTTGGTGATGGGATGTGGGGAGTCCTTGGTGATGGGATGTGGGGAGTCCTTGATGATGGGATGGGACGAGTCCTTGGTGATGGGATGGGACGAGTCCTTGGTGATGGGATGTGGGGAGTCCTTGGTGATGGGATGTGGGGGTCCTTGGTGATGGGATGTGGGGAGTCCTTGATGATGGGATGTGGGGAGTCCTTGGTGATGGGATGTGGGGAGTCCTTGGTGATGGGATGTGGGGAGTCCTTGGTGATGGGATGTGGGGAGTCCTTGGTGATGGGATGTGGGGAGTCCTTGATGATGGGATGTGGGGAGTCCTTGGTGATGGGATGTGGGGAGTCCTTGGTGATGGGATGTGGGGAGTCCTTGATGATGGGATGGGACGAGTCCTTGGTGATGGGATGTGGGGAGTCCTTGATGATGGGATGGGACGAGTCCTTGGTGATGGGATGTTGGGAGTCCTTGGTGATGGGATGTGGGGGTCCTTGGTGATGGGATGTGGGGAGTCCTTGGTGATGGGATGGGACGAGTCCTTGTTGATGGGATGTGGGGAGTCCTTGATGATGGGATGTGGGGAGTCCTTGATGATGGGATGTGGGGTCCTTGGTGATGGGATGGGACGAGTCCTTGGTGATGGGATGTGGGGAGTCCTTGATGATGGGATGTGGGGTCCTTGGTGATGGGATGTGGGGTCCTTGGTGATGGGATGTGGGGTCCTTGGTGATGGGATGTGGGGAGTCCTTGGTGATGGGATGTGGGGAGTCCTTGGTGATGGGATGTGGGGAGTCCTTGGTGATGGGATGGGACGAGTCCTTGGTGATGGGATGGGACGAGTCCTTGGTGATGGGATGTGGGGTCCTTGATGATGGGATGTGGGGGTCCTTGGTGATGGGATGTGGGGTCCTTGGTGATGGGATGTGGGGGTCCTTGGTGATGGGATGTGGGGTCCTTGGTGATGGGATGTGGGGTCCTTGATGATGGGATGTGGGGGTCCTTGGTGATGGGATGTGGGGTCCTTGGTGATGGGATGTGGGGGTCCTTGGTGATGGGATGTGGGGTCCTTGGTGATGGGATGTGGGGAGTCCTTGGTGATGGGATGTGGGGTCCTTGGTGATGGGATGTGGGGGTCCTTGGTGATGGGATGTGGGGTCCTTGGTGATGGGATGTGGGGGTCCTTGGTGATGGGATGTGGGGTCCTTGGTGATGGGATGTGGGGAGTCCTTGGTGATGGGATGTGGGGAGTCCTTGGTGATGGGATGTGGGGAGTCCTTGGTGATGGGATGTGGGGAGTCCTTGATGATGGGATGTGGGAAGTCCTTGATGATGGGATGTGGGGAGTCCTTGGTGATGGGATGTGGGGGGTCCTTGATGATGGGATGTGGGGAGTCCTTGATGATGGGATGTGGGGTCCTTGATGATGGGATGTGGGGTCCTTGATGATGGGATGTGGGGAGTCCTTGGTGATGGGATGTGGGGTCCTTGATGATGGGATGGGACGAGTCCTTGGTGATGGGATGTGGGGAGTCCTTGGTGATGGGATGTGGGGTCCTTGATGATGGGATGGGACGAGTCCTTGGTGATGGGATGTGGGGAGTCCTTGGTGATGGGATGTGGGGAGTCCTTGATGATGGGATGTGTGGAGTCCTTGGTGATGGGATGTGGGGAGTCCTTAGTGATGGGATGTGTGGGGTCCTTGGTGATGGGATGTGGGGGTCCTTGGTGATGGGATGTGGGGTCCTTGGTGATGGGATGTGGGGAGTCCTTGGTGATGGGATGTGGGGTCCTTGGTGATGGGATGTGGGGGTCCTTGGTGATGGGATGTGGGGTCCTTGGTGATGGGATGTGGGGAGTCCTTGGTGATGGGATGTGGGGTCCTTGGTGATGGGATGTGGGGTCCTTGGTGATGGGATGTGGGGGTCCTTGATGATGGGATGTGGGGTCCTTGATGATGGGATGTGGGGAGTCCTTAGTGATGGGATGTGTGGGGTCCTTGGTCACACACACACACACAGTCACACACACACACAGTCACAGACACACACACACACACTCACGGTCTCAGTCTGCCAGAAGGTGTCCACGACGGGACATCTCTTCTGACCAACAACCTCGTAGTACCAATGCCATGCCTCCGGGTTGATGGGCTCGCCTACAGTTCCCAGGATCCTCAGCGATGACAGGTCGTATCTGCAGAAAGTGACAGGGTTAGAGAGTAAAGGGGTGAGTTCGACAATGCAGTTGAGACTAATCAAGAAATCCCCTTGCATCATAAATAACTACTCAATATCATTTGTAAATCAGTCAGTCACAATTGGCCCATGATACATTCCCTTGATGAAGGGGAGTGGTCCAGGATGATGGGAGTGGTCCCTTGATGAAGGGGAGTGGTCCAGGATGATGGGAGTGGTCCATGATGATGGGGAGTGGTCCATGATGATGGGGAGTGGTCCCATGATGATGGGGAGTGGTCCATGATGATGGGGAGTGGTCCATGATGATGGGGAGTGGTCCATGATGATGGGGAGTGGTCCCATGATGACGGGGAGTGGTCCATGTTGATGGGGAGTGGTCCATGATGATGGGGAGTGGTCCATGATGATGGGGAGTGGTCCATGTTGATGGGGAGTGGTCCATGATGATGGGGAGTGGTCCCATGATGATGGGGAGTGGTCCATGATGATGGGGAGTGGTCCATGATGATGGGGAGTGGTCCATGATGATGGGGAGTGGTCCATGATGATGGGGAGTGGTCCCATGATGACGGGGAGTGGTCCATGTTGATGGGGAGTGGTTCATGATGATGGGGAGTGGTCCATGTTGATGGAGAGTGGTCCATGATGATGGGGAGTGGTCCATGATGATGGGGAGTTGTCCATGATGATGGGGAGTGGTCCCATGATGGGGAGTGGTGTAACCACACACTAACTAATAACCACCCAGTCTGCGCACTGGGGGATGCCAAATGAACTCGCCCACTGTGAGAAGACATAGCATGCGGATGGTGTGTGCGTTCGTGTGCGTTTGTGTGTCTCTTACTTTTGTAGTGGCTCTTTCCCGTACTTCATGAGAAGGCGTATGGCTGTGGGAGCTGTGTAGAACTTGGTCACTCTGTACTTCTCAATCACCTCCCAGAAACGCCCAACGTGAGGGTGGACTGGAATACCCTCAAACTGCAGAACACAAACAGTAATCAGATGGATAATTTTTTGTAACATGACATAACATGACATATCTGTCTTCAGGACTGCAGACATATAAATGCAGACAGATATAATGCAGACAGGTATAATGCAGACAGATATAATGCAGACAGATCCTGCCAGCCAGACGAGATGTCTTAGTCTTTTACTGCTTTACATTAACATATGTCAGAAACCAGTTCTATACCAGTTCTACTGACCAGTTCTATACCAGTTCTACTGACCAGCTCTATACCATTTCTATACCAGTTCTACTGACCATTTCTATACCAGTTCTACTGACCATTTCTATACCAGTTCTACTGAACAGTTCTATATAGGTTCTATACCAGTTCTACACCAGTTCTATACCAGTTCTACTGACCAGTTCTATATAGGTTCTATACCAGTTCTATACCAGTTCTATACCAGTTCTACTGACCAGCTCTATACTAGTTCTATACCAGTTATATACCAGTTCTACTGACCAGCTCTATACTAGTTCTATACCAGTTATATACCAGTTCTACTGACCAGCTCTATTCCAGTTCTACTGACCAGTTCTATACCAGTTCTACTGACCAGTTCTATACCAGTTCTATACCAGTTCTACTGACCAGTTCTACTGACCAGCTCTATACTAGTTCTATACCAGTTCTATACCAGTTCTACTGACCAGCTCTATACCAGTTCTACTGACCAGTTCTATACCAGTTCTAGTGACCAGCTCTATACCAGTTCTACTGACCATTTCTATACCAGTTCTACAGACCAGTTCTATACCAGTTCTATACCAGTTCTACTGACCAGTTCTACACCAGGTCTATACCAGTTCTACTGACCAGTTCTACTGACCAATTCTACTGACCAGTTCTATACCAGTTCTATACCAGTTCTACTGACCAGTTCTACTGACCAGTTCTACACCAGTTCTACACCAGTTCTATACCCGTTCTACTGACCAGTTCTACACCAGTTCTACACCAGTTCTATACCAGTTCTATACCAGTTCTACTGACCAGTTCTACACCAGTTCTATACCAGTTCTATACCAGTTCTATACCAGTTCTACTGACCAGTTCTATACCAGTTCTACTGACCAGTTCTATACCAGTTCTACTGACCAGTTCTATACCAGTTCTACTGACCAGTTCTACACCAGTTCTATACCAGTTCTACACCAGTTCTATACCAGTTCTACTGACCAGTTCTATACCAGTTCTACGGACCAGTTCTATACCAGTTCTACTGACCAGTTCTACACCAGTTCTACACCAGTTCTATACCAGTTCTACACCAGTTCTATACCAGTTCTACACCAGTTCTATACCGGTTCTACTGACCAGTACGCTGGTAGCCCCATTGGCCAGGGGTCCATAGGTGATGTAGGAGTGCCCGGTGATCCATCCTATATCTGCGGTACACCAGTACACATCGTCTGGCTGGTGGTCAAACACATACTTAAAGGTCAGAGAGGTGTAGAGCAGGTAGCCTGCTACCGTGTGGAGGACACCCTGTAGGGGAGGGAGACACAGGGTTAACACACACACATACACACACACACACACACACACACACACACACACATACACACACACACACACATACACACACATTTAGAAACACACACTTAAAACACAAAGAGTTAACACAGGACCACACACACACACATATTTAGAAAAACACACTTAAAACACAAAGGGTTAACACACACACACACACACACACACACACACACACACACACACACACACACACACACACACGTTTAGAAACACACACTTAAAACACAAAGGGTTAACACAGGACCACACACAGTGAGCAGTAGACATTCCCAAACTGCCAGGCAGTGTGATCAGGTAATTGTTGTATGTGTGTGTGTGTGTGTGTGTGTGTGTGTGTGTGTGTGTGTGTGTGTGTGTGTGTGTGTGTGTGTGTGTGTGTGTGTGTGTGTGTGTGTGTGTGTGTGTGTGTGTGCGTGTGTGTGTGCGTGTGCGTGTGTGTGTATGCTTGTGTTTGTGACACAGTGTGTCCTACCTTTGGTTTGCCCGTAGATCCGCTCGTATAAAGTATAAAGAGAGGATCCTCTGCATCCAGCCACTCAGGTTCACAGTGCTCTGAGACCTGTCCCATCACCTCCTCCCAACACACATCACACGCAGCATCCCACGGGGTCTGGACAACAGGAAATACAACAGGAATACAACACAGTCCGAATACAGTAGAATAACACCAGGAAATACAACAGTCAGAATACAGTAGAATAACACCAGGAAATACAACAGTCAGAATACAGTAGAATAACACCAGGAAATACAACAGTCAGAATACAGTAGAATAACACCAGGAAATACAACACAGTCAGAATACAGTAGAATAACACCAGGAAATACAACACAGTCAGAATACAGTAGAATAACATCAGGAAATACAACACAGTCAGAATACAGTAGAATAACACCAGGAAATACAACACAGTCAGAATACAGTAGAATAACACCAGGATATACAACACAGTCAGAATACAGTAGAATAACACCAGGAAATAAAACACAGTCAGAATACAGTAGAATAACACCAGGAAATAAAACACAGTCAGAATACAGTAGAATAACACCAGGAAATAAAACACAGTCAGAATACAGTAGAATAACACCAGGAAATAAAACACAGTCAGAATACAGTAGAATAACATCAGGAAATACAACACAGTCAGAATACAGTAGAATGACATCAGGAAATACAACACAGTCAGAATACGGTAGAATAACACCAGGCAACACAGGTGAGAGGACAGCATATACAGTTCATTCGGAAAGTATTCAGACCCCTTGACTTTTTTCACATTTTGTTACGTTACAGTGTTATTCTAAAATGAATTCAATCGTGTTTTTACCTCATCAATCGATACACAATACCCCATAATGACATCACAATACCCCTTAATGACATCACAATACCCCATAATGACAAAGCTAAAACAGATTTTTTTTTAAATCTTGGCACATTTCTTACAAAGAAAAAACTAAATATGACATTTACATAAGTATTCAGACCCTTTACTCAGAACTTTGTTGAAGCACTTTTGGCAGTGATTAAAGGATCCTCAGGAGGCTGAAGAAATGTGTCTTGTCACCTAAAACCCTCACAAACTCTTCTGGGGCTCTGTCATAGTGACCATCCGGTTCTTGGTCACCTCCCTGACCAATGCCCTTCTTTCCCAATTGCTCAGTTTGGCCGGGTGGCCAGCTCTAGAAGAAGAATCTTGGTGGTTCCGAACTTCTTCCACTTAAGAATAATGGCGGCCACTGTGTTCTTGGGGACCTTCAATGCAGCAGAACTTTTTTGGTACCATTCCTCAGATCTGTCAACTGTGGGAACTTATATGGACACATCTGAAGGATGATCAATGGAAACAGGATGCACCTGAGATCAATTTCGAAAATCTCATAGCAAAGGGCATGAATACTTATGCAAATAAGGTATTTCTAATACATTTGTAAAAATGTTTAATAACCTGTATTCACTTTGTCATTATAAAGGTATTGTGATGTCACTAAGGGGTATTGTGATGTCATTATGGGGTATTGTGATGTCATTATGTGGTATTGTGATGTCATTATAAAGGTATTGTGATGTCATTATGGGGTATTGTGATGTCATTAGGGGGTATTGTGATGTCATTAATGGGTATTGTGATGTCATTATAATTATAAAGGTATTGTGTGTAGATTGATGAGGGGGGGAAAAATGAATTTAATCCATTTTAGAATAAGGCTGTAACGTAACAAAATGTGGGAAAAATCAAGGGGTCTGAATACTTTCCCAATGCACTGCATACCAGAGTAGTTCGTGGTGCAGCTCAAGAAAAAAAAAATATGGGATTTGCAATAGACCCTCCCAAACTGCCAGTACATAGCTACACACCTGCAATTTGTTAGAAACATCCCCACTTTGTATCCTCAGTGCGTGATGCTTAACTACTAGACATCTTTTAACGGTCGCTGACGCTCTGTGGAGAGAAGAAGAAGAAGAAGAGAGTTGGAAGAATTGTCAGCCAATCAGGGATTGACATTACAGGTTGCCCTATTGCCTGGGGCAAGTGAACTGAGCAGTAACCCTAACCTGTCACGCCCTGACCTTCGTTACCTATGTTTTATGTATTATTTCAGTCAGGTCAGGGTGTGACGAGGGTGGGTATATGTGTTTTTGATCCTGTCTAGGGTTTTAATATATCTATGTTTTTTTTGTTTGTCTAGGTAATGTCGTTCTATGGTGGCCTGAATTGGTTCCCAATCAGAGGCAGCTGTTTATCGTTGTCTCTGATTGGGGATGCTATTTAGGTTGCCATTTTCCATTTTGGTTTTGTGGGTTATTGTCTATGTGTAGTTGCCTGTCAGCACTCGGCTTCACGTTAGTTTGTTCTTTCTTTATTAAAGGAAGTATTCATATCACGCTGCGCCTTGGTCTCATCACGACGACATAAACCCCAACACGTTGAACCTGTGCAAAAATCGCAAAGAATTTCAGTCGCCTAAAATTAATCTTTCTGGTTCCTCCCAATTGGTTAAGTGAAACGACAGACAATTAATGGCATTTAACGCCCAATTTTTCAGTTTTTGATTTGTTAAAAAAGTTTGAAATATCCAATAAATGTTGTTCCACTTCATGATTGTGTCCCACTTGTTGTTGATTCTTCACAAAAAAATACAGTTTTATATCTTTATGTTTGAAGCCTGAAATGTGGCAAAAGGTTGCAAAGTTCAAGGGGGCCGAATACTTTCGCAAGGCACTGTATATATTTATATATATATATATATATATATATAGAAAATATACTTTGACAATGTAAGTAATAATGAACTTGCCATGTCAATAAAGTCAATTGAATTGAATTGAGAGAGAGAGAGAGAGAGAGAGACAGAGATGGAGAGAGAGAGAGAGAGAGACAGGGAGAGAGAGAGAGAGGCAGAGAGTGAGATGCAGAGAGAGAGAGAGAGAGAGAGAGACAGAGAGAGAGAGAGAGAGAGAGAGAGAAAGAGAGGGGAAGAGAGAGTAAGAGAGCGAGAGAGAGAGAGAGAGAGACAGAGAGAGAGAGAGAGAGACAGAGACAGAGACAGAAAGAGGCAATTGTGCATTCCTCACTTGCCCCTTGAATTGAATTGAGAGAGGAGAATAGAGCTATAATCATGACCAGACGATAACACTGTAAACACGACAACTTACTTCTCCTTGCACTTTTCCAGAGCTTCATCTGCTATCTGCTTCAGGTTGATCCATTTCTCCCCTCTGTGTACACCATCTGGAGCGAGAGGTAGGGAGGGAGAGGGGGGGGGGGAGAGAGAAAGAGGGAGAGAGAGAGGGGGAGAGAAAGAGGGAGAGAGAGAGAAAGAGGGAGAGAGAGAGGGAGAGAGAGAGGGGGAGAGAGAGGGAGGAGGGAGAGAGAGAGAAAGAGGGAGAGAGAGAGGAGGGGAGAGGGAGGAGAGAGAGAGAAAGAGAGAGAAAGAGGGAGAGAGAGAGGGGGAGAGAGAGGGAGGAGGGAGAGAGATGGAGGAGGGAGAGAGAGAGAAAGAGGGAGAGAGAGAGGGGGGGAGAGGGGGGAAGAGAGAGAGAAAGATGGGGAGAGAGAGAGAGAGGGGGAGGGGGGAGAGAGAAAGAGGGTGAGAGAGAAAGAGGGAGAGAGAGAGTGGGGGGGGGGAGACCCAAGCCAACATGTAATTACTTTACAACTTCTGATAACAGATGACACTGACCACACCAGGACGTTGCCTTGCAAGAATCTAAAGTCCACATTTTATTGGGCATTAGCCACGTCGTACTGAACAGTGTCATTTCATTGGCCATTAGCCACGTCGTACTGAACAGTGTCATTTCATTGGCCATTAGCCACGTCGTACTGAACAGTGTCATTTCATTGGCCATTAGCCACGTCGTACTGAACAGTGTCATTTTATTGGGCATTAGCCACGTCGTACTGAACAGTGTCATTTCATTGGGCATTAGCCACGTCGTACTGAACAGTGTCATTTCATTGGCCATTAGCCACGTTGTACTGAACAGTGTCATTTCATTGGGCATTAGCCACGTCGTACTGAACAGTGTCATTTTATTGGGCATTAGCCAAGTCGTACTGAACAGTGTCATTTCATTGGCCATTAGCCACGTCGTACTGAACGGTGTCATTTCATTGGGCATTAGCCACGTCGTACTGAACGGTGTCATTTCATTGGCCATTAGCCACGTCGTACTGAACGGTGTCATTTCATTGAGCATTAGCCACGTCGTACTGAACGGTGTCATTTCATTGGGCATTAGCCACGTCGTACTGAACAGTGTCATTTCATTGGGCATTAGCCACGTCGTACTGAACAGTGTCATTTCATTGGCCATTAGCCACGTCGTACTGAACAGTGTCATTTTATTGGCCATTAGCCACGTCGTACTGAACAGTGTCATTTTATTGGGCATTAGCCACGTCGTACTGAACAGTGTCATTTTATTGGGCATTAGCCACGTCGTACTGAACGGTGTCATTTCATTGGGCATTAGCCACGTCGTACTGAACAGTGTCATTTCATTGGCCATTAGCCACGTCGTACTGAACAGTGTCATTTTATTGGGCATTAGCCACGTCGTACTGAACAGTGTCATTTGATTGGGCATTAGCCACGTCGTACTGAACAGTGTCATTTCATTGGCCAGTAGCCACGTCGTACTGAACAGTGTCATTTTATTGGGCATTAGCCACGTCGTACTGAACGGTGTCATTTCATTGGCCATTAGCCACGTCGTACTGAACAGTGTCATTTCATTGGGCATTAGCCACGTCGTACTGAACAGTGTCATTTCATTGGCCATTAGCCACGTCGTACTGAACAGTGTCATTTTATTGGGCATTAGCCACGTCGTACTGAACAGTGTCATTTCATTGGCCATTAGCCACGTCGTACTGAACAGTGTCATTTCATTGGCCATTAGCCACGTCGTACTGAACGGTGTAATTTCATTGGCCATTAGCCACGTCGTACTGAACGGTGTCATTTCATTGGCCATTAGCCACGTCGTACTGAACAGTGTCATTTCATTGGCCATTAGCCACGTCGTACTGAACAGTGTCATTTCATTGGGCATTAGCCACGTCGTACTGAACAGTGTCATTTCATTGGGCATTAGCCACGTCGTACTGAACAGTGTCATTTCATTGGGCATTAGCCACGTCGTACTGAACAGTGTCATTTCATTGGCCATTAGCCACGTCGTACTGAACAGTGTCATTTCATTGGGCATTAGCCACGTCGTACTGAACAGTGTCATTTTATTGGCCATTAGCCACGTCGTACTGAACAGTGTCATTTCATTGGGCATTAGCCACGTCGTAATGAACAGTGTCATTTCATTGGGCATTAGCCACGTCGTACTGAACAGTGTCATTTTATTGGGCATTAGCCACGTTGTACTGAACAGTGTCATTTTATTGGCCATTAGCCACGTCGTACTGAACAGTGTCATTTCATTGGCCATTAGCCACGTCGTACTGAACGGTGTCATTTCATTGGGCATTAGCCACGTCGTACTGAACAGTGTCATTTCATTGGGCATTAGCCACGTCGTACTGAACAGTGTCATTTTATTGGGCATTAGCCACGTCGTACTGAACAGTGTCATTTCATTGGCCATTAGCCACGTCGTACTGAACAGTGTCATTTTATTGGCCATTAGCCACGTCGTACTGAACAGTGTCATTTCATTGGCCATTAGCCACGTCGTACTGAACAGTGTCATTTCATTGGCCATTAGCCACGTCGTACTGAACAGTGTCATTTCATTGGCCATTAGCCACGTCGTACTGAACAGTGTCATTTCATTGGGCATTAGCCACGTCGTACTGAACAGTGTCATTTCATTGGCCATTAGCCACGTCGTACTGAACAGTGTCATTTCATTGGCCATTAGCCACGTCGTACTGAATGGTGTCATTTCATTGGCCATTAGCCACGTCGTACTGAACGGTGTCATTTCATTGGCCATTAGCCACGTCGTACTGAACGGTGTCATTTCATTGGGCATTAGCCACGTCGTACTGAACAGTGTCATTTCATTGGGCATTAGCCACGTCGTACTGAACAGTGTCATTTCATTGGCCATTAGCCACGTCGTACTGAACAGTGTCATTTCATTGGCCATTAGCCACGTCGTACTGAACGGTGTCATTTCATTGGCCATTAGCCACGTCGTACTGAACAGTGTCATTTCATTGGCCATTAGCCACGTCGTACTGAACGGTGTCATTTCATTGGCCATTAGCCACGTCGTACTGAACGGTGTCATTTCATTGGCCATTAGCCACGTCGTACTGAACGGTGTCATTTCATTGGGCATTAGCCACGTCGTACTGAACAGTGTCATTTCATTGGCCATTAGCCACGTCGTACTGAACGGTGTCATTTCATTGGCCATTAGCCACGTCGTACTGAACAGTGTCATTTCATTGGCCATTAGCCACGTCGTACTGAACGGTGTCATTTCATTGGCCATTAGCCACGTCGTACTGAACGGTGTCATTTCATTGGCCATTAGCCACGTCGTACTGAACAGTGTCATTTCATTGGCCATTAGCCACGTCGTACTGAACGGTGTCATTTCATTGGCCATTAGCCAGGTCGTACTGAACAGTGTCATTTCATTGGGCATTAGCCACGTCGTACTGAACAGTGTCATTTCATTGGCCATTAGCCACGTTGTACTGAACGGTGTCATTTCATTGGATATTAGCCACGTTGTACTGAACAGTGTCATTTTATTGGGCATTAGCCACGTCGTACTGAACAGTGTCATTTCATTGGCCATTAGCCACGTCGTACTGAACGGTGTCATTTCATTGGGCATTAGCCACGTTGTACTGAACGGTGTCATTTCATTGGCCATTAGCCACGTCGTACTGAACGGTGTCATTTCATTGGCCATTAGCCACGTCGTACTGAACAGTGTCATTTCATTGGGCATTAGCCACGTCGTACTGAACAGTGTCATTTCATTGGCCATTAGCCACGTCGTACTGAACAGTGTCATTTCATTGGGCATTAGCCACGTCGTACTGAACAGTGTCATTTCATTGGCCATTAGCCACGTTGTACTGAACGGTGTCATTTCATTGGCCATTAGCCACGTCGTACTGAACGGTGTCATTTCATTGGCCATTAGCCACGTCGTACTGAACAGTGTCATTTCATTGGCCATTAGCCACGTTGTACTGAACGGTGTCATTTCATTGGCCATTAGCCACGTCGTACTGAACAGTGTCATTTCATTGGCCATTAGCCACGTCGTACTGAACAGTGTCATTTCATTGGCCATTAGCCACGTCGTACTGAACAGTGTCATTTTATTGGGCATTAGCCACGTCGTACTGAACAGTGTCATTTCATTGGGCATTAGCCACGTCGTACTGAACAGTGTCATTTTATTGGGCATTAGCCACGTCGTACTGAACAGTGTCATTTCATTGGGCATTAGCCACGTTGTACTGAACAGTGTCATTTCATTGGCCATTAGCCACGTCGTACTGAACAGTGTCATTTCATTGGCCATTAGCCACGTCGTACTGAACAGTGTCATTTCATTGGGCATTAGCCACGTTGTACTGAACAGTGTCATTTCATTGGCCATTAGCCACGTCGTACTGAACAGTGTCATTTCATTGGCCATTAGCCACGTCGTACTGAACGGTGTCATTTCATTGGGCATTAGCCACGTCGTACTGAACAGTGTCATTTCATTGGGCATTAGCCACGTCGTACTGAACGGTGTCATTTCATTGGGCATTAGCCACGTCGTACTGAACAGTGTCATTTCATTGGGCATTAGCCACGTCGTACTGAACGGTGTCATTTCATTGGGCATTAGCCACGTCGTACTGAACGGTGTCATTTCATTGGCCATTAGCCACGTCGTACTGAACAGTGTCATTTCATTGGGCATTAGCCACGTCGTACTGAACGGTGTCATTTCATTGGCCATTAGCCACGTCGTACTGAACAGTGTCATTTCATTGAGCATTAGCCACGTCGTACTGAACAGTGTCATTTCATTGGGCATTAGCCACGTCGTACTGAACAGTGTCATTTCATTGGGCATTAGCCACGTCGTACTGAACAGTGTCATTTCATTGGGCATTAGCCACGTCGTACTGAACAGTGTCATTTTATTGGCCATTAGCCACGTCGTACTGAACGGTGTCATTTCATTGGCCATTAGCCACGTCGTACTGAACGGTGTCATTTTATTGGCCATTAGCCACGTCGTACTGAACAGTGTCATTTCATTGGCCATTAGCCACGTCGTACTGAACAGTGTCATTTCATTGGGCATTAGCCACGTCGTACTGAACAGTGTCATTTTATTGGCCATTAGCCACGTCGTACTGAACAGTGTCATTTTATTGGCCATTAGCCACGTCGTACTGAACGGTGTCATTTCATTGGCCATTAGCCACGTCGTACTGAACAGTGTCATTTTATTGGCCATTAGCCACGTCGTACTGAACAGTGTCATTTTATTGGCCATTAGCCACGTCGTACTGAACAGTGTCATTTCATTGGCCATTAGCCACGTCGTACTGAACAGTGTCATTTCATTGGGCATTAGCCACGTCGTACTGAACAGTGTCATTTCATTGGCCATTAGCCACGTCGTACTGAACAGTGTCATTTCATTGGCCATTAGCCACGTCGTACTGAACAGTGTCATTTCATTGGGCATTAGCCACGTCGTACTGAACAGTGTCATTTCATTGGCCATTAGCCACGTCGTACTGAACAGTGTCATTTCATTGGGCATTAGCCACGTCGTACTGAACAGTGTCATTTCATTGGCCATTAGCCACGTCATACTGAACAGTGTCATTTCATTGGGCATTAGCCACGTCGTACTGAACAGTGTCATTTCATTGGCCATTAGCCACGTCGTAATGAACAGTGTCATTTCATTGGGCATTAGCCACGTCGTACTGAACAGTGTCATTTCATTGGCCATTAGCCACGTCGTACTGAACAGTGTCATTTCATTGGGCATTAGCCACGTCGTACTGAACAATGTCGTTTCATTGGCCATTAGCCACGTCGTACTGAACAGTGTCATTTCATTGGGCATTAGCCACGTCGTACTGAACAGTGTCATTTCATTGGCCATTAGCCACGTCGTACTGAACAGTGTCATTTTATTGGCCATTAGCCACGTCGTACTGAACGGTGTCATTTTATTGGCCATTAGCCACGTCGTACTGAACGGTGTCATTTCATTGGCCATTAGCCACGTCGTACTGAACAGTGTCATTTCATTGGCCATTAGCCACGTCGTACTGAACGGTGTCATTTTATTGGCCATTAGCCACGTCGTACTGAACAGTGTCATTTCATTGGCCATTAGCCACGTCGTACTGAACAGTGTCATTTTATTGGCCATTAGCCACGTCGTACTGAACGGTGTCATTTCATTGGGCATTAGCCACGTCGTACTGAACGGTGTCATTTCATTGGCCATTAGCCACGTCGTACTGAACGGTGTCATTTTATTGGCCATTAGCCACGTCGTACTGAACAGTGTCATTTCATTGGGCATTAGCCACGTCGTACTGAACAGTGTCATTTCATTGGGCATTAGCCACGTCGTACTGAACAGTGTCATTTCATTGGGCATTAGCCACGTCGTACTGAACAGTGTCATTTCATTGGGCATTAGCCACGTCGTACTGAACAGTGTCATTTTATTGGCCATTAGCCACGTCGTACTGAACGGTGTCATTTCATTGGCCATTAGCCACGTCGTACTGAACAGTGTCATTTTATTGGCCATTAGCCACGTCGTACTGAACAGTGTCATTTTATTGGGCATTAGCCACGTCGTACTGAACAGTGTCATTTCATTGGGCATTAGCCACGTCGTACTGAACAGTGTCATTTCATTGGCCATTAGCCACGTCGTACTGAACAGTGTCATTTTATTGGCCATTAGCCACGTCGTACTGAACAGTGTCATTTTATTGGGCATTAGCCACGTCGTACTGAACAGTGTCATTTCATTGGGCATTAGCCACATCGTACTGAACAGTGTCATTTCATTGGGCATTAGCCACGTCGTACTGAACAGTGTCATTTCATTGGCCATTAGCCACGTCGTACTGAACGGTGTCATTTCATTGGCCATTAGCCACGTCGTACTGAACAGTGTCATTTCATTGGCCATTAGCCACATTGTACTGAACGGTGTCATTTTATTGGCCATTAGCCACGTCGTACTGAACGGTGTCATTTTATTGGCCATTAGCCACGTCGTACTGAACGGTGTCATTTTATTGGCCATTAGCCACGTCGTACTGAACGGTGTCATTTTATTGGGCATTAGCCACGTCGTACTGAACGGTGTCATTTCATTGGCCATTAGCCACGTCGTACTGAACGGTGTCATTTCATTGGCCATTAGCCACGTCGTACTGAACGGTGTCATTTCATTGGGCATTAGCCACGTCGTACTAAACGGTGTCATTTTATTGGCCATTAGCCACGTCGTACTGAACAGTGTCATTTCATTGGGCATTAGCCACGTCGTACTGAACAGTGTCATTTCATTGGCCATTAGCCACGTCGTACTGAACAGTGTCATTTCATTGGCCATTAGCCACGTCGTACTGAACAGTGTCATTTCATTGGGCATTAGCCACGTCGTACTGAACAGTGTTATTTCATTGGGCATTAGCCACGTCGTACTGAACAGTGTCATTTCATTGGCCATTAGCCACGTCGTACTGAACAGTGTCATTTCATTGGGCATTAGCCACGTCGTACTGAACAGTGTCATTTTATTGGGCATTAGCCACGTCGTACTGAACAGTGTCATTTTATTGGCCATTAGCCACGTCGTACTGAACAGTGTCATTTTATTGGCCATTAGCCACGTCGTACTGAACAGTGTCATTTCATTGGCCATTACCCACGTCGTACTGAACAGTGTCATTTCATTGGGCATTAGCCACGTCGTACTGAACAGTGTCATTTCATTGGCCATTAGCCACGTCGTACTGAACAGTGTCATTTCATTGGGCATTAGCCGCGTCGTACTGAACAGTGTCATTTCATTGGGCATTAGCCACGTCGTACTGAACAGTGTCATTTCATTGGGCATTAGCCACGTCGTACTGAACAGTGTCATTTCATTGACCATTAGCCACGTCGTACTGAACAGTGTCATTTCATTGGGCATTAGCCACGTCGTACTGAACAGTGTCATTTCATTGGGCATTAGCCACGTCGTACTGAACAGTGTCATTTTATTGGGCATTAGCCACGTCGTACTGAACAGTGTCATTTCATTGGCCATTAGCCACGTCGTACTGAACAGTGTCATTTCATTGGGCATTAGCCACGTCGTACTGAACGGTGTCATTTTATTGGCCATTAGCCACGTCGTACTGAACAGTGTCATTTCATTGGCCATTAGCCACGTCGTACTGAACAGTGTCATTTCATTGGGCATTAGCCACGTCGTACTGAACGGTGTCATTTTATTGGGCATTAGCCACGTCGTACTGAACGGTGTCATTTTATTGGGCATTAGCCACGTCGTACTGAACGGTGTCATTTCATTGGCCATTAGCCACGTCGTACTGAACGGTGTCATTTCATTGGGCATTAGCCACGTCGTACTGAACGGTGTCATTTTATTGGCCATTAGCCACGTCGTACTGAACAGTGTCATTTCATTGAGCATTAGCCACGTCGTACTGAACAGTGTCATTTCATTGGCCATTAGCCACGTCGTACTGAACAGTGTCATTTCATTGGCCATTAGCCACGTCGTACTGAACGGTGTCATTTCATTGGGCATTAGCCACGTCGTACTGAACAGTGTCATTTCATTGGGCATTAGCCACGTCGTACTGAACAGTGTCATTTTATTGGCCATTAGCCACGTCGTACTGAACGGTGTCATTTCATTGGGCATTAGCCACGTCGTACTGAACAGTGTCATTTCATTGGGCATTAGCCACGTCGTACTGAACAGTGTCATTTCATTGGGCATTAGCCACGTCGTACTGAACAGTGTCATTTCATTGGCCATTAGCCACGTCGTACTGAACAGTGTCATTTCATTGGCCATTAGCCACGTCGTACTGAACAGTGTCATTTTATTGGCCATTAGCCACGTCGTACTGAACAGTGTCATTTTATTGGCCATTAGCCACGTAGTACTGAACGGTGTCATTTCATTGGGCATTAGCCACGTTGTACTGAACAGTGTCATTTCATTGGGCATTAGCCACGTCGTACTGAACAGTGTCATTTTATTGGCCATTAGCCACGTCGTACTGAACAGTGTCATTTTATTGGCCATTAGCCACGTCGTACTGAACAGTGTCATTTTATTGGGCATTAGCCACGTCGTACTGAACAGTGTCATTTTATTGGCCATTAGCCACGTCGTACTGAACGGTGTCATTTTATTGGGCATTAGCCACGTCGTACTGAACGGTGTCATTTCATTGGGCATTAGCCACGTCGTACTGAACAGTGTCATTTTATTGGGCATTAGCCACGTCGTACTGAACAGTGTCATTTTATTGGGTATTAGCCACGTCGTACTGAACGGTGTCATTTCATTGGGCATTAGCCACGTCGTACTGAACAGTGTCATTTTATTGGGCATTAGCCACGTCGTACTGAACGGTGTCATTTCATTGGGCATTAGCCACGTCGTACTGAACAGTGTCATTTTATTGGCCATTAGCCACGTCGTACTGAACAGTGTCATTTCATTGGCCATTAGCCACGTCGTACTGAACAGTGTAATTTTATTGGCCATTAGCCACGTCGTACTGAACGGTGTCATTTCATTGGGCATTAGCCACGTCGTACTGAACAGTGTCATTTTATTGGCCATTAGCCACGTCGTACTGAACAGTGTCATTTCATTGGCCATTAGCCACGTCGTACTGAACAGTGTCATTTTATTGGGCATTAGCCACGTCGTACTGAACAGTGTCATTTCATTGGGCATTAGCCACGTCGTACTGAACGGTGTCATTTCATTGGGCATTAGCCACGTCGTACTGAACGGTGTCATTTCATTGGGCATTAGCCACGTCGTACTGAACGGTGTCATTTCATTGGGCATTAGCCACGTCGTACTGAACGGTGTCATTTCATTGGCCATTAGCCACGTCGTACTGAACAGTGTCATTTCATTGGGCATTAGCCACGTCGTACTGAACGGTGTCATTTCATTGGGCATTAGCCACGTCGTACTGAACGGTGTCATTTCATTGGCCATTAGCCATGTTGTACTGAACAGTGTCATTTCATTGGGCATTAGCCACGTCGTACTGAACGGTGTCATTTCATTGGCCATTAGCCACGTTGTACTGAACAGTGTCATTTCATTGGCCATTAGCCACGTTGTACTGAACAGTGTCATTTCATTGGCCATTAGCCACGTCGTACTGCACAGTGTCATTTCATTGGGCATTAGCCACGTCGTACTGAACAGTGTCATTTCATTGGCCATTAGCCACGTCGTACTGAACGGTGTCATTTTATTGGCCATTAGCCACGTCGTACTGAACAGTGTCATTTCATTGGCCATTAGCCACGTCGTACTGAACAGTGTCATTTTATTGGCCATTAGCCACGTCGTACTGAACAGTGTCATTTTATTGGCCATTAGCCACGTCGTACTGAACAGTGTCATTTCATTGGGCATTAGCCACGTCGTACTGAACAGTGTCATTTCATTGGCCATTAGCCACGTCGTACTGAACGGTGTCATTTCATTGGCCATTAGCCACGTCGTACTGAACAGTGTCATTTCATTGGGCATTAGCCACGTCGTACTGAACGGTGTCATTTTATTGGGCATTAGCCACGTCATACTGAACAGTGTCATTTCATTGGCCATTAGCCACGTCGTACTGAACGGTGTCATTTCATTGGGCATTAGCCACGTCGTACTGAACGGTGTCATTTCATTGGGCATTAGCCACGTCGTACTGAACGGTGTCATTTCATTGGCCATTAGCCACGTCGTACTGAACAGTGTCATTTCATTGGGCATTAGCCACGTCGTACTGAACGGTGTCATTTCATTGGGCATTAGCCACGTCGTACTGAACAGTGTCATTTCATTGGGCATTAGCCACGTCGTACTGAACGGTGTCATTTCATTGGGCATTAGCCACGTCGTACTGAACAGTGTCATTTTATTGGGTATTAGCCACGTCGTACTGAACAGTGTCATTTTATTGGCCATTAGCCACGTCGTACTGAACAGTGTCATTTTATTGGGTATTAGCCACGTCGTACTGAACAGTGTCATTTTATTGGCCATTAGCCACGTCGTACTGAACAGTGTCATTTCATTGGCCATTAGCCACGTCGTACTGAACGGTGTCATTTTATTGGCCATTAGCCACGTCGTACTGAACAGTGTCATTTCATTGGCCATTAGCCACGTCGTACTGAACAGTGTCATTTCATTGGCCATTAGCCACGTCGTACTGAACGGTGTCATTTTATTGGCCATTAGCCACGTCGTACTGAACAGTGTCATTTCATTGGCCATTAGCCACGTCGTACTGAACAGTGTCATTTTATTGGCCATTAGCCACGTCGTACTGAACAGTGTCATTTTATTGGCCATTAGCCACGTCGTACTGAACAGTGTCATTTCATTGGGCATTAGCCACGTCGTACTGAACAGTGTCATTTTATTGGCCATTAGCCACGTCGTACTGAACAGTGTCATTTCATTGGCCATTAGCCACGTCGTACTGAACGGTGTCATTTTATTGGCCATTAGCCACGTCGTACTGAACAGTGTCATTTCATTGGCCATTAGCCACGTCGTACTGAACAGTGTCATTTCATTGTGCATTAGCCACATCGTACTGAACAGTGTCATTTCATTGGGCATTAGCCACGTCGTACTGAACGGTGTCATTTCATTGGCCATTAGCCACGTCGTACTGAACGGTGTCATTTCATTGGCCATTAGCCACGTCGTACTGAACGGTGTCATTTCATTGGCCATTAGCCGGTAGCCACACTATCTTACCTGCAGTCACCAGGATACTGCACTGGGAATCCAGGATCCTCTCACACAGAGACTCAGAGGAGAAGCCTGCAAACTGAACCCCCCCCCCCCCCCCCCCCCCCCCCCACACACACACACACACACACACACACCACAGCAGGTCAATCTGTCATACCAACTTCCGCTGAGATTATTCAGAGCACTCTACTTTATTATAGTAAATTGTTTCAGGACTCAATGGACTCTGGATCGATACCTTTACTGGTGCTCAGCAGAAAGGTATTACAAAACCACTTCGATCTAGAATGTGTCAAATCCAAACTAAATGAGACAAAGCAATACAGCCAGGATAGAGAACAGGATACCCCAGGATAGAGAACAGGATACCCCAGGATAGAGAACAGGATACCCCAGGATAGAGAACAGGATACCCCAGGATAGAGAACAGGATACCCCAGGATAGAGAACAGGATACCCCAGGATGGAGCCAGGATACCCAGGATAGAGAACAGGATACCCCAGGATACCCCAGGATAGAGAACAGGATACCCCAGGATAGAGAACAGGATACCCCAGGATAGAGCCAGGATACCCAGGATAGAGAACAGGATACCCCAGGATACCCCAGGATAGAGAACAGGGTGCCCCAGGATAGAGAACAGGATACCCCAGGATAGAGAACAGGATACCCCAGGATGGAGCCAGGATACCCAGGATAGAGAACAGGATACCCCAGGATACCCCAGGATAGAGAACAGGATACCCCAGGATAGAGCCAGGATACCCAGGATAGAGAACAGGATACCCCAGGATACCCCAGAATAGAGAACAGGATACCCCAGGATAGAGAACAGGATACCCCAGGATAGAGAACAGGATACCCCAGGATAGAGAACAGGATACCCCAGGATAGAGAACAGGTTACCCGAGGATAGAGAACAGGATACCCCAGGATGGAGCCAGGATACGCAGGATAGAGAACAGGATACCCCAGGATACCCCAGGATGGAGAACAGGATACCCCAGGATAGAGAACAGGATACCCCAGGATATAGAACAGGACACCCAAGGATATAGAACAGGATACCCCAGGATATAGAACAGGATACCCCAGGACACCCCAGGATAGAGAACAGGATACCCCAGGATATAGAACAGGATACCCCAGGATAGAGAACAGGATACCCCAGGACACCCCAGGATATAGAACAGGATACCCAAGGATATAGAACAGGATACCCCAGGATAGAGAACAGGATACCCCAGGACACCCCAGGATATAGAACAGGATACCCCAGGATAGAGAACAGGATACCCCAGGACACCCCAGGATAGAGAACAGGATACCCAAGGATATAGAACAGGATACCCCAGGATAGAGAACAGGTTACCCCAGGATAGAGAACAGGATACCCCAGGACACCCCAGGATAGAGAACAGGATACCCAAGGATATAGAACAGGATACCCCAGGATAGAGAACAGGTTACCCCAGGATAGAGAACAGGATACCCCAGGATGGAGCCAGGATACCCAGGATATAGAACAGGATACCCCAGGACACCCCAGGATAGAGAACAGGATACATCATATCAACATCATATAGTATCATAAAACAATGATCCAACAGAAATGCGGTCACTATATTTCAGCGGGCCAAAAGCAGCCCCTGCATGCATACTAAAAATGTACCTTGGGACGACCCAGACGTGGGGTATTTATGAATCCAGACGCTGCAGCGCAATACACACACTATAACCTTTTCATGAGTCTCAAGGTTACGACTGAAATCCTGTCTGGCTCGGCAGGCGAGTGAAATTACTGTATGCTTGCTATAATGCTGGCCCAAATCCCATGCTGACAGTTATAGTGTGCTTGGCCCATATTTAAACCCACCCTGGGCTACATAGTGAACCATAATGGAACCCTATTCCCTACATAGTGAACCATAATGGAACCCTATTCCCTACATAGTGAACCATAATGGAACCCTATTCCCTACATAGTGAACCATAATGGAACCCTATTCCCTACATAGTGAACCATAATGGAACCCTATTCCCTACATAATGAACCATAATGGAACCCTATTCCCTACATAGTGAACCATAATGGCACCCTATTCCCTACATAGTGAACCATAATGGAACCCTATTCCCTACATAGTGAACCATAATGGAACCCTATTCCCTACATAGTGAACCATAATGGAACCCTATTACCTACATAGTGAACCATAATGGAACCCTATTCCCTACATAATGAACCATAATGGAACCCTATTCCCTACATAGTGAACCATAATGGAACCCTATTCCCTACATAGTGAACCATAATGGAACCCTATTCCCTACATAGTGAACCATAATGGCACCCTATTCCCTACATAGTGAACCATAATGGAACCCTATTCCCTACATAGTGAACCATAATGGAACCCTATTCCCTACATAGTGAACCATAATGGAACCCTATTCCCTACATAGTGAACCATAATGGAACCCTCTTCCCTACATAATGAACCATAATGGAACCCTATTCCCTACATAGTGAACCATAATGGAACCTTCTTCCCTACATAATGAACCATAATGGAACCCTATTCCCTACATAGTGAACCATAATGGAACCCTATTCCCTACATCGGGAACCATAATGGAACCCTATTCCCTACATAATGAACCATAATGGAACCCTATTCCCTACATAGTGAACCATAATGGAACCCTATTCCCTACATCGGGAACCATAATGGAACCCTATTCCCTACATAGTGAACCATAATGGCACTCTATTAATCTTCTTACAGAGATCTCTGGAAGATGCTAACATCTCTGTTGACGAGTCTACGGTATGTAAAACACAAAACAAGAATGGTGTTCATGGGAGGACACCACGGAAGAAGCCACTGCTGTCCAAAAAACATTGCTGCACGTCTGAAGTTTGCAAAAGAGCACCTGGATGTTCCACTAAAGTTGAAACTAAAGTTGAGTTGTTTGGAAAGAACATACAACACTATGTGTGGAGAAAAAAAGGCCCAGCACACCAACATCAAAACCTCATTCCAACTGTAAAGTCTGGTGGAGGGAGCATCATGGTTTGGGGCTGCTTTGCTGCCTCAGGGCCTGGACAGCTTGCTATTATCAACGGAAAAATGAATTCCCAAGTTCATCAAGACATTTTTCAGGAGAATGTAAGGCTATCTGTCCGCCAATTGAAGCTCAACAGAAGTTGGGTGATGCAACAGGACAACGACCCAAAACACAGAAGTAAATCAACAACAGAATGGCTTGAACAGAAGAAAATATGCCTTCTGGGGTGGCCCAGTCAGTCCTGTCCTCAAGGGACCTCAAGGGACCGGTTCACACCAGACATACCAAGAATATTGCTGAACTGAAACAGTTTTGTAAAGAGGAATGGTCCAAAATTCCTCCTGACCGCTGTGCAGGTCTGATCCACAACTACAGAAAACGTTTGGTTGAGGTTATTGCTGCCAAAGGAGGTTCAACCAGTTATTAAATCCAAGGGTTCACATACTTTTCCCATCCTGCACTGTGACTGTTTACACGGTGTGTTCATTAAAGACACGAAAACGTATAGTTGTTTATGTTATTAGTTTAAAGCAGACTGTGTTTGTCTGTTGTTGTGACTTAGATGAAGATCAGATAACATATGATGACCAATTTATGTAGAAATCCAGGTAATTCTAAAAGGTTCACATACCTTTTCTTTGCATACACACACATGATAACGTACAGACTATACACACACGTACACATGGATTTAGTACTGTAGATATGTGGTAGTGGTGGAGTAGGGGTCAGTGTGTTGTAAAAACTGTGAATGAGGAGGCAGTAGAAGGATCCTCATCACAGGAGGCAGGGGTAAGGATCCTCATCACAGGAGGCAGGGGTAAGGATCCTCATCACAGGAGGCAGTGGTAAGGATCCTCATCACATGAGGCAGTGGTCAGGATCCTCATCACAGGAGGCAGGGGTAAGGATCCTCATCACATGAGGCAGGGGTAAGGATCCTCATCACAGGAGGCAGTGGTCAGGATCCTCATCACAGGAGGCAGTGGTCAGGATCCTCATCACATGAGGCAGGGGTAAGGATCCTCATCACAGGAGGCAAGGGTAAGGATCCTCATCACAGGAGGAAGTGGTCAGGATCCACCCAAAGGGAGAGCAGGGCAAGGTCAACCAGCACGACTGCTCATTACTTGGGTAATAGGAATATTCAAGATGAAGAAAGTTCATATTGTTTGTAACACTATGATTGATGGTCACTGGACTAGAGGCGATGTTATGGGTTCAACTCATATCTGTTGATAGTGATTGGAAGTACAAGGACCAAGGACACTGTTTGATTCTCTAGAACACTGTGATTCTCTAGAACACTGTGATTCTCTCTAACACTGTGATTCTCTAGAACACTGTGATTCTCTAGAACACTGTGATTCTCTAGAACACTGTGATTCTCTAGAACACTGTGATTCTCTAGAACACTGTGATTCTCTAGAACACTGCGATTCTCTAGAACACTGTGATTCTCTAGAACTTTGTGATTCTCTCTAACACTGTGATTCTCTAGAACACTGTGATTCTCTAGAACACTGTGGTTCTCTAGAACACTGTGATTCTCTCTAACACTGTGATTCTCTAGAACACTGTGATTCTCTAGAACACTGTGATTCTCTAGAACACTGTGATTCTCTAGAACTTTGTGATTCTCTCTAACACTGTGATTCTCTAGAACACTGTGATTCTCTAGAACTTTGTGATTCTCTCTAACACTGTGATTCTCTAGAACACTGTGATTCTCTAGAACACTGTGATTCTCTAGAACACTGTGATTCTCTAGAACTTTGTGATTCTCTAGAATACTGTGATTCTCTAGAACACTGTGATTCTCTCTAACACTGTGATTCTCTAGAACACTGTGATTCTCTAGAACACTGTGATTCTCTAGAACACTGTGATTCTCTAGAACACCGTGGTTCTCTCTAACTAACACTGTGATTCTCTAGAACACTGTGATTCTCTAGAACACTGTGATTCTCTAGAACACTGTGATTCTCTAGAACACTGTGATTCTCTCTAACACTGTGATTCTCTAGAACACTGTGATTCTCTCTAACACTGTGATTCTCTCTAACACTGTGATTCTCTAGAACACTGTGATTCTCTCTAACACTGTGATTGTCTAAAACATTGTGATTATCTAGAACACTGTGATTCTCTAGAACACTGTGATTCTCTAGAACATTGTGATTATCTAGAACACTGTGATTCTATAGAACACTGTGATTCTATAGAATACTGTGATTCTCTCTAACACTGTGATTCTCTCTTACACTGTGATTCTCTCTTACACTGTGATTCTCTAGAACACTGTGATTCTCTAGAACACTGTGATTCTGTAGAAGCTTAACAGTCACTGCCTTTTGTTTTGACTTCCTGATAGACTCTGTGGCCAGTGTTTACAGAACAGTTGTCTGTTGATTTGACTTCCTGATAGACTCTGAGGCCAGTGTTTACAGAACAGTTGTCTGCTGATTTGACTTCCTGATAAACTCTGTGGCCAGCGTTTACATAACAGTTGTCTGCTGATTTGACTTCCTGATAGACTCTGTGGCCAGCGTTTACAGAACAGTTGTCTACTGACTTGACTTCCTGACCCCCCCCCCCCTCTAACACTATGATTCTGTCTAACACTGTGATTCTCTAGAACACTGTGATTCTCTAGAACACTGTGATTCTCTAGAACACTGTGATTCTCTTTAACACTGTGATTCTCTAGAACACTGTGATTCTCTAGAACACTGTGATTCTCTAGAACACTGTGATTCTCTCTAACACTGTGATTCTCTAGAACACTGTGATCCTCTCTAACACTGTGATTCTCTAGAACACTGTGATTCTCTAGAACACTGTGATTCTCTAGAACACTGTTATTCTGCAGAAGCTTAACAGTCACTGCCTTTTGTTTTGACTTCCTGATAGACTCTGTGGCCA